>NC_073693.1:368818339-368913190 GCF_029784155.1 Uranotaenia lowii
GATTTCGCGATAACTACATCCGAAGATGGAATGCATTCAAGCCAAACGATGAATGAGAAGGAATTTCGATATTGCTTTATTTCTTTTTATTTTTTTTATTTTTGTGCAAACCGAATCCGAATGCGTGCTTCTCTCGAGTCGACAGATTTGCACTATTATTGTGTCATGATCATTTCTTCCAAATATGATGAAACTGGTGCTGCTTTTGCCTCACCTTAAAAAATCTCAACCTAGACTTGATTCGACTTGTTTGGATTGGTTTGGCAGTCGTCGTCGTCGGATGCTTTTTTTCCCTGAGCAGCCTCCGAGCAGCATCCCATCAAGGGATGGAGCTCTCTGTCTGTTTACAGTTTGCTTCAACGCCTGTTTAGGAATCCAGATCTGCACTTTTCCACACACTTTTACACACACAAAAGTAGAAGAAGTGTGCAGAGTTTTCAATAAAAAGCAATATACCTACCTAGCGAAAGATAGAAAATAGAGAGAGAAAAAAATCTGGGATGCTGCTAGTAGCGTGACGCATCGGGTATGTGAAGATATGATTTATGAGTTCGGGGAAATGATGAATTGCAATCCACTGCAAATTGTGTCTGCAGCAGCCGGAGACTCTCATGGGGGCAGAAGGATGCTGGAATAAATGATCGCACGAATGCCTTCCGGTTATATGTACTAGGTGATGGTGCCGATCCTACATAGAAAAGTTGAGTTTGTTGTTATGCTGCCGTTTTTCGCGTCTCGTGGAGGAATGACGGGAAGTTTTCATCGCCATCGTCATTCCGTAACATCGGAAGCGTGAAAGCGTCACGTTGCTGTTGTTGTTATTTGCTGATAATGGCCACAGGCGGGATACACAGATGATAGAAAAGCCTCCGACTTCTCTTCCTCTAGTTGGTGACGTCTCGCGACGACCATCCATTGGACAGCAGCAACTCAGTGGGTGGTATGTGAACAACCTGTCTCGTTTTTGCCAGAGATTTATATCTTGTTTTGAAGCGATAGCCTTGATTGGAAACTGGTTTATCGCTGATATGATAATCAAATACCGGTCATATGAGACGCCGGCCGCCGCCGCCAATTGCAGCGTCGTTTAATGCGATACTGCCGTTGCGTTCGGTTGCGAATTGAACTAATTTCCCCTGGTGCGTAGTTTGAAATGAGATAAAAACGTAAAAAATTATTCTTAGAAGAAAAAGTTCGAAGAATACTTTCGAAACTACCAAAGGTTAAAAAAATATGAACAAATTTCATTCGCGATTCAAATCTGAATCTGAAATTCGAAATCTGAATCTGAAATCTGAATCTGAAATCTGAATCTGAAATCTGAATCTGAAATCTGAATCTGAAATCTGAATCTGAAATCTGAATCTGAAATCTGAATCTGAAATCTGAATCTGAAATCTGAATCTGAAATCTGAATCTGAAATCTGAATCTGAAATCTGAATCTGAAATCTGAATCTGAAATCTGAATCTGAAATCTGAATCTGAAATCTGAATCTGAAATCTGAATCTGAAATCTGAATCTGAAATCTGAATCTGAAATCTGAATCTGAAATCTGAATCTGAAATCTGAATCTGAAATCTGAATCTGAAATCTGAATCTGAAATCTGAATCTGAAATCTGAATCTGAAATCTGAATCTGAAATCTGAATCTGAAATCTGAATCTGAAATCTGAATCTGAAATCTGAATCTGAAATCTGAATCTGAAATCTGAATCTGAAATCTGAATCTGAAATCTGAAATCTGAATCTGAAATCTGAATCTGAAATCTGAATCTGAAATCTGAATCTGAAATCTGAATCTGAAATCTGAATCTGAAATCTGAATCTGAAATCTGAATCTGAAATCTGAATCTGAAATCTGAATCTGAAATCTGAATCTGAAATCTGAATCTGAAATCTGAATCTGAAATCTGAATCTGAAATCTGAATCTGAAATCTGAATCTGAAATCTGAATCTGAAATCTGAATCTGAAATCTGAATCTGAAATCTGAATCTGAAATCTGAATCTGAAATCTGAATCTGAAATCTGAATCTGAAATCTGAATCTGAAATCTGAATCTGAAATCTGAATCTGAAATCTGAATCTGAAATCTGAATCTGAAATCTGAATCTGAAATCTGAATCTGAAATCTGAATCTGAAATCTGAATCTGAAATCTGAATCTGAAATCTGAATCTGAAATCTGAATCTGAAATCTGAATCTGAAATCTGAATCTGAAATCTGAATCTGAAATCTGAATCTGAAATCTGAATCTGAAATCTGAATCTGAAATCTGAATCTGAAATCTGAATCTGAAATCTGAATCTGAAATCTGAATCTGAAATCTGAATCTGAAATCTGAATCTGAAATCTGAATCTGAAATCTGAATCTGAAATCTGAATCTGAAATCTGAATCTGAAATCTGAATCTGAAATCTGAATCTGAAATCTGAATCTGAAATCTGAATCTGAAATCTGAATCTGAAATCTGAATCTGAAATCTGAATCTGAAATCTGAATCTGAAATCTGAATCTGAAATCTGAATCTGAAATCTGAATCTGAAATCTGAATCTGAAATCTGAATCTGAAATCTGAATCTGAAATCTGAATCTGAAATCTGAATCTGAAATCTGAATCTGAAATCTGAATCTGAAATCTGAATCTGAAATCTGAATCTGAAATCTGAATCTGAAATCTGAATCTGAAATCTGAATCTGAAATCTGAATCTGAAATCTGAATCTGAAATCTGAATCTGAAATCTGAATCTGAAATCTGAATCTGAAATCTGAATCTGAAATCTGAATCTGAAATCTGAATCTGAAATCTGAATCTGAAATCTGAATCTGAAATCTGAATCTGAAATCTGAATCTGAAATCTGAATCTGAAATCTGAATCTGAAATCTGAATCTGAAATCTGAATCTGAAATCTGAATCTGAAATCTGAATCTGAAATCTGAATCTGAAATCTGAATCTGAAATCTGAATCTGAAATCTGAATCTGAAATCTGAATCTGAAATCTGAATCTGAAATCTGAATCTGAATCTGAAATCTGAATCTGAAATCTGAATCTGAAATCTGAATCTGAAATCTGAATCTGAAATCTGAATCTGAAATCTGAATCTGAAATCTGAATCTGAAATCTGAATCTGAATCTGAAATCTGAATCTGAAATCTGAATCTGAAATCTGAATCTGAAATCTGAATCTGAAATCTGAATCTGAAATCTGAATCTGAATCTGAAATCTGAATCTGAAATCTGAATCTGAAATCTGAAATCTGAATCTGAAATCTGAATCTGAAATCTGAATCTGAAATTTGAATCTGAAATCTGAATCTGAAATCTGAATCTGAAATCTGAATCTGAAATCTGAATCTGAAATCTGAATCTGAAATCTGAATCTGAAATCTGAATCTGAAATCTGAATCTGAAATCTGAATCTGAAATCTGAATCTGAAATCTGAATCTGAAATCTGAATCTGAAATCTGAATCTGAAATCTGAATCTGAAATCTGAATCTGAAATCTGAATCTGAAATCTGAATCTGAAATCTGAATCTGAAATCTGAATCTGAAATCTGAATCTGAAATCTGAATCTGAAATCTGAATCTGAAATCTGAATCTGAAATCTGAATCTGAAATTTGAATCTGAAATCTGAATCTGAAATCTGAATCTGAAATCTGAATCTGAAATCTGAATCTGAAATCTGAATCTGAAATCTGAATCTGAATCGGAAATCTGAATCTGAATTCTGAATCTGAAATCTGAATCTGAAATCTGAATCTGAAATCTGAATCTGAAATCTGAATCTGAAATCTGAATCTGAAATCTGAATCTGAAATCTGAATCTGAAATCTGAATCTGAAATCTGAATCTGAAATCTGAATCTGAAATCTGAATCTGAAATCTGAATCTGAAATCTGAATCTGAAATCTGAATCTGAAATCTGAATCTGAAATCTGAATCTGAAATCTGAATCTGAAATCTGAATCTGAAATCTGAATCTGAAATCTGAATCTGAAATCTGAATCTGAAATCTGAATCTGAAATCTGAATCTGAAATCTGAATCTGAAATCTGAATCTGAAATCTGAATCTGAAATCTGAATCTGAAATCTGAATCTGAAATCTGAATCTGAAATCTGAATCTGAAATCTGAATCTGAAATCTGAATCTGAAATCTGAATCTGAAATCTGAATCTGAAATCTGAATCTGAAATCTGAATCTGAAATCTGAATCTGAAATCTGAATCTGAAATCTGAATCTGAAACCTGAAATCTGAATTTGAAATCTGAAATTTGAATCTGAAATCTGAATCTGAAATCTGAATTTGAAATCTGAATCTGAAATCTGAATCTGAAATCTGAATCTGAAATCTGAATCTGAAATCTGAATCTGAAATCTGAATCTGAAATCTGAATCTGAAATCTGAATCTGAATCTGAAATCTGAATCTGAAATCTGAATCTGAAATCTGAAATCTGAAATCTGAATCTGAAATCTGATTCTGAAATCTGAATCTGAAATCTGAATCTGAAATTTGAATCTGAAATCTGAATCTGAAATCTGAATCTGAAATCTGAAATCTGAATCAGAAACATGAATCTGAGATCTGAATCGGAAATCTGAATCTGAAATCTGAATCTGAAATCTGGATCTGAAATCTGAATCTGAAATCTGAAATTTGAAATTTGAATCTGACACCTGAATTTGGTTCCGAAATTTAGTTTTGAATGATGATTAGGAATTTATCATTCAAAACTAAATTTCGGAGCCATATTCAAGTTTCAGTTCTGAAGAAACGAAATTAAAAAAAAAGCCAACAAAAAGGCATATTTTATTACATTTTTTCTTGTTTCTCGAAATATTTTCGTTTGAAAAGAGCTAACGAGGCGGATGAAATTTCCTCAAAAAATACCTAAGGAATCCCAAAGTCCGATCGATTTTCTGGCCTCGAGAATCGTTCAACAAATCACGGTCACGGGTTGGAAGTTTCTCGCGAAGGAATGGATCAGAGCTAAAAAGGGCTAATCGAGAGAGAAGCTAAGAAAAAAACAACAGGACTCCAGATCCACACGCACAATCAAGAATGAGCAGCGAGAGGACTAAACGAAAAAAAAAATCCGGAGGCAGGAAAAAATCCCGTGTCACCGATAAAAATTATCTCAAGTGTCAAGGAAGCTCGTAAAAATCCGGAAGACCACAAAAATTAAACTACTCCCAGTAGCCCTCCCTGCCTTCTTCTATTTTGGTGGAACCCACCCACCCCTTGCTAAAAAAATGGAACGGCTCGTTCAACCAACACAAAGTCACAAATTTATATACAAGAGAAGAGGAGCCGGTCGAAAAGTTGAGCTTATTTTTATTTTATTTTTTTGGTGCTTCCTTTTCCTTCTTTTTTCTCTTCTCGGTTAGATTGCTGGAATGTTTAAGGTGGAAAATTCGCACGCGGTTTTTTTTCTTTTTCTTTTTTTTTGGTTGTGAGGAATCCTTCTGATGTTGTCTTTTCTCACCACACCATTCGTAAGTACTCTAGTCAGCAATATTCAGCCTTTTTATTTTCACTTGCTAAAGTGTGACGGGTTGGTTGAGTAAGAAGAAAAAACAGACGAAAATCGGGTGAAAAGCTGGCTCGAAGGACCAAAATGAGGAACAGAACCAAGTAAGGTGGGTCAACAGAAGAAGAAAAAAACACCGACATCAGCTCATAAAAGCTCCAACGATTTCGAGACGTTTTTTTTGTCGTTCTTCGTTCTGTTCTGAAAGGTGGAAAGCGTAAGGAAGGTGTGCTGCTTCTAGTTCTCTTTCGGGCAGATTCACCTTGTCTTTTATGCAGCCAACAAGCGCCAGAATTTTGTCATGCCCTGAATGTGGTACGTGCCTCATGGAATCTGCTGACGTAAGGGAGTTTGGACTTTGGGGACAACTCAGTCAGTCGTGCTCTACCTTGACCTTCAGAGCATCCTCGTTCGATGACATAGTTTCCCGATGAAGGTTACACCTTCGTCAATGCCTTATGAATAGGAATCAATGAAAAGAAGCTTATTCAAGGAAAGCTAAAAGCGCTGAGATTTTTTTTTCCAAAAATTAACACTTCCACTCTAAGCCGAGCTCCCCCCGAATTCCCTTAAAAGCGATGGATGCGTACTTTTTCTTTCGTGCTAAATCAAGAAAAAAGTCGCAAACTTCCGTACCGGCAAAGCAGTGCCGCATTTCGTGCCAACCAGCCAGCCACATACCCAAAACACACACACCCACAAGCACAATTCTTCTAATCCGGGCTGGTCGTAAATTTTATGCTTTTCGTGTAATAAAGTGCGCCAAGTGAGACGAATGGTAAAGCACACAGCACAGCCAGTCAACGAGCGAGCGAGAGCCAAGAAATATGTAAATATACCTACGTAGGTACGCGGCGCTTATTATCAGTCCCGCGCGCGCTGTGAATGAACTCGAGAGCCATGATGATGAGCGTTGCTAGCTGGAACAGTTTAGTTGGTTTCGGTTTCTGGGTTCTTGTTCCGCATTTTGCCTTCCAGTGAATTCCCCGTTTTGTTAAAAGAATTTCAATCCAAAATCCCGGCAATATGTGAGCATATCTGAGCAATATCCTAGAATTTTTTAGAAAATTATTAATGTTATTTTGATGAAAATTGCTCAACAAATTTCTTTGTTGTACGCAAAAATGAGAAAAAACAAATAGTTCAAATAATGTGAGTCTGTCGTGCTCAAACTTACTTTTGATTGAATACTAAATCGATCAGAGGCTCTAAAAATTAAAACAAACGAATTTTGAAAAGCGACCATATACATTTTGTTGATTGACTGAAATCAGACTTGATTTCATGGAAAGTATAGTATAGTATAGTATTTCCAACAATAATTCACTTATACTCAACCATATTTCTGGTTGACTCTCTACCAACTACCAATATTCTGCTATTCCTGATTAATTTCATGAGGCCAACTATAGATATTGTAGATCCAACTATGGATATAGTTGATTAAACTATAGATATGATAGATTCAGATATATTTTTATGATTGATTTCACGAGGCTAACTATAGATTTTGTAGATTCAACTATAAGGGTACAGCTGATTTAACTATAGATATGATAGATTCAATCATATTTTTCTGATTGATTTCATGAGGTCAACTATAGATGTATTTTGGATTCGCCTTGTATATTCAACTCTACTGCATTATTTTTCCAGATATAGAATTTTATGTTATAACACAAATGATAAACCTATTAAATCACATTTTCACTTTCTCACTTTTTTAGTTCTTTCAAGAAATGCGAATATTTTTTTATGTTCATGTCAGCAGTTTTAAGATGGCCATCGTTTTGATTCTGCCTGAGTGATTTTTTATCATCGCAATGATCCGGAAATGCTATCGATCTCCCTGCGGTGCTATCGAAGCTTTTACATACCTTTACTTGGCTGCTGTTGCTGGTCTTGCCCAACAATTTTTTTTCCTGTTCTGTTACTTCCGTGCCACACAAATCTCAGCAGCAGGATTAAGCAGATCAACAAAACAAAAGCTGTTGCATCCGGTGTGGATAGACCTCAAGGTCGAAAAAAGACAAAATATTCCCTCGCAGAAAGATTCCTAAAGATGAAAACATCAACCACTGGTTGAATCTATTATATTTATAGTTGAATGCGTAGAATCGATCATACAATTGAAGTTCAATCTATCATATTTACAGTTAAATTAATAATACTGTTATAGTTGAATCTGAAACACTTATAGTTGAATCAATTATACAATTATAATTGAA
This sequence comes from Uranotaenia lowii, assembly GCF_029784155.1. Classification (NCBI taxonomy): domain Eukaryota; kingdom Metazoa; phylum Arthropoda; class Insecta; order Diptera; family Culicidae; genus Uranotaenia; species Uranotaenia lowii. The sequence continues at coordinate 368,826,111 of NC_073693.1, forward strand.
TCTATTATATTTATGATTTATTGCAGAAGGTCAAGAAACAGTTCGTAGTTGAATACATTATATTTATAGTTCAATTTACTTACATACTCCGGTAGGGCCGTGGTAAAAGACCTCCACTGTTGACGATCCGGAGCCAGCTTCTTCACCTGGTCCCAGTCAAGATTCTCGTCGATAGTTCGGATATCGGCGGCTAGGCTGCGCCGCCACGAGCTTCTGGGTCTGCCTCTTCTTCGATGTCCTTCTGGATTCCAATCTAGAGCCTCTCTGCAAATCGCGAGCTCATCTTTTCACAGCATGTGCCCATTGTCGTAATCTGAGGGTTTTCCTTGTCCCGAAGGCCGTCTTCTCGAGGTCGCTTACTCCACTTGATGTTTACTTCACAAAATTCGATGTAAGAATGACCCGATTAGCACAAGTGCCGTTCTATTTATAGGTAAAAGATACCGCGCAACAATGAACGCAATGAACATTTTTTTCAATCAAAGTAGCCAGATTTTCTCAGATTCCGCATGTTGTTCATTTGTCCGTCAATTATTAGTGCGTGTTGAGAAATTCTAAGTGATTAATTTACGTTATTTTCTTCTAACATAAATTATTTGATTTTATATTTTCCATTATCTCATATCTATCCTACAATACTTCCCTTCTGTACTCTCTCAAGTATCATGTCGTCAAAATTAAAATTATTCATAAATTTAAATTATTCTCATACTTTTACTTTTGTGAGAATATTTAGTTTTTATCAAAATGCTACAAGCATTGAATACATTTTTTTCCACTTCCTAATCGGAGAGGTTTCTACTTCCAGTTGTCTTCCTTACCATCGGGGAAACATGAACGATCTTTTCACAAATGATTTTTTTTATAGGTTCGGCCATTTAGTTTTTCAGAACTCTGATTTCAATCTTCTGTTTTCTCATAGGAGACAGATAACAATTTTCTTTGTTTTCATCATAAAGTTTTAAATCTTTACATCCGAGTTCAACTTTCTGTCTTCCGCCTTCTCAACGGGGTAAAATGTGCCTTTCAATTTCATGTAAGAGTTCAGCCTTCTCCATTAGACTTCTATCTCAGTATTCTGTCTTATCATCGGAGACCAAAATAAGCCTTTCTGATCCATATATTTTCGATTTCTTGTAGAGTTTCTGTCTAATCCATCAGAACTCTATCTTGATCTTCCGCCTTCTCATCGGAGACACAATTGAGCCTTTTTCTGCTCTTAATACATTCAATTCAATTTAAGAGTTTCTGCCTTCTCTATCCGAACTCTATTGCAGTCTTCCGCCATATCATCGGAGACATAAATGTGGTTTTCATGATTTATCAAAGAGTTTCTGCCTTTTCCATCAGAACTCTATCTTGGTCTTCCGCCTTCTCATCGGAGACACAATTGAGCCTTGTTCTTGATTCGTCCAAGAGTTTCTGCCTTTTCCATCAGAACTCCACAAACTAATAACTTCGTCTTTCCTACCGAAGCTATTCCAACAAATATCGACAAAGTACATTTTGTCTTTACATTCGAAACTCACTTTTCGTGGTTTTCCATTCTAACTGAAAAGTTCAAAACAGAACCCGAAAAAAGATTTAAACTCTTTGTTTTTTTTTAAGTTGAGATTTCTTCCTAAAAGACTTTTTTTCAAGTCTTCATGAAGAAACCTATCGGATGGTAGATCCCTAGCTGCTGCCGACTGCGCCATTGTCGTAATCTGAGGGTTTTCCTTGTCCCGAAGGCCGTCTTCTCAAGGTCGCTTACTCCACTTGATGTTTACTTCACAAAATTCGATGTATGAATGACCCGATTAGCACAAGTGCCTTTCTATTTATAGGTAAAAGATACCGCGCAACAATGAACGCAATGAACATTTTTTTCAATCAAAGTAGCCAGATTTTCTCAGATTCCGCATGTTGTTCATTTGTCCGTCAATTATTAGTGCGTGTTGAGAAATTCTAAGTGATTAATTTACGTTATTTTCTTCTAACATAAATTATTTGATTTTATATTTTCCATTATCTCATATCTATCCTACACCCATCTCAACTTGTGTTCGCGAATCTCGATTTCTAGCCCTCTGATGACACCGGCGATGTAGTTCCTCATTTTATTCATTTTATTTTTTCAATTTATAGTTCAATCCCTGAATTCAATTTTACAATTGTAGTTGAATCTATCATATTTATAGTGGAATCAATCATATCATTATTGTTGAATCTACAATATTTACAGTTGAATTCGTAAGTTCAATCAGCAGTAAGTTGAATCCCTTATTTTTATAACTGAATGCAAAAAAAATCAGCTACACTTGGATGATTGATGTAAATAGCTGAAACAATTGGGACAACTGTCGTCTTTTTTCTAAGTGTTTGGGGTGCCTCAGAGCGTTCAATGTTTAGGTTTTTTTACCATTGAAATCATCAAAAGAAGGACCAAAGGAAATCGGAAAAGGATCTGATGTTATCTCGAAATTAAAATTTTGACCAAAATCGACTTTCTGGGTTTTTTTTAAGAGAACCGAAGTCCCAGAAAGTCGATATTTGGCCAAAATTGTTATTCAGAGATGAAACCAGATTTCGACCTTATCTCTAAGTCCCAACTAACAATAAGTTAATTATTTTTCTTCTTGTTTTTTTCATGCTTTTAATAGTTTCAACATAAAAGCATTCAAATGATGAAAAACATAAACTGGTTTTGCCTGTCATGGGACAGAGGACGCAGAGTCATCCGGAACACAAGAACAGAAGAAACATAGACCACCAGTACAATACGTTTCAAATGGGCGTTATCATTCGAATAAGGGTGCCTGATTGCCTGATTTTATCCGAGTTTGTTCGGTTGTCCGGATTTAACTTAAAAATTCCCGGATTTTGCCCGGATTTGTTCACTTTATTTGGCAAATCAAACAAAAAAAAATAATTTGTGGCGTATTTTTTTTTATGCCTCGAAAACGAAATCTTTTGAGAAAATGTTATAAAAATAATCATGAAAAACTTTTTGGGAGCCTAAAATACAATATTAAATCTGTCAATGAGTTCCGATGGATTTTTTTTTCATTTTTGTTTCTCTTGATTATTGTTTAGAAATTTCTGGGTTTTGACAAAATTTGCCCGGATTTTAGTCGTTAATTTTGAAATCAAATGCTTGGATTTTTCCAGGTTATTATATGAAATTGCCCGGATTTATCCGGCCCGGATACGCGCTGAAAAAATTCCGACAACCTTGCGTTGGTAGCATAGATGTGTTTTGAAGAATTAGATGTTATAATTAAAAATGGTTCAAAATTATTATTTTTATTTTTCTTCATAAAACTGGTCATTGACCAAGGATAAAGCGCTTTTACTCGCTTTTGTAAATAAAAAAGAGAAACGGAGATGAGGTCTGTTTAGGACTCGAAAGGTATTTTTTTTTTAAATTTACCATTGTAGTAACCTCTTACATTTATTTTGCATAAAAGATGCACAAAAAATAGATTAAAAAAACAGTAAGTAACTTAGAAAGCCTTATAATGAAGAATCAAGCATATGAAATGAACATGACTGGTACTTATTTAGAACGGGCTCACCAACTTCGTTGATAGGTAGGGTGAGTGCTCCTACTTAGGACCTAGAGCCTACTTTAGTCCTAAATTGTCGAAAATGGTATATCATTAATTTTGATAGCATAGGATAAAGTTACTCCTATGCACACAATGAACTCCTATTCTTCCTGAATCCTACCATACATTTTTTTTTTGCAACAAAAAGTCTTTCTGATAAAATTTTCAACGTTTTTAAAAATGTACCTCATTAACAGTGATGAATAAGACAGCTTAATTAGTGGGACTTGTTTTGAGATATTAGAGTGAATAAGGAAAATTCTCGTTTTTTAATGCCCCTTTAAAAAGTTTAAAGGGAAAATACTTTCACTGAGAAGAATACGAATTATACTACCTTTTTTTCCTAGAATGAAAAAAGCAATGGAAACCCGGAAAATTTGCGAAGGGTCTAAAACAGGAAACTTTTGACTTTGATGTTCCATTTTTAGACCTAACATCACCGAAACTTTGAGTGAATACCAACAAGTCAATAAGGGTGCGAATTTTTAATTGGGGCGTGATTCAGAACCAATATTGAACTTTTCATACATTTTCTGCCAGATTAACGTAAATTAACTACAAGTTAGTGTACAGAAAAGTTACAGCTATTGTTATGCTGATATAACTGACGGGGAGTAAAAGCTGTAATACTTTTTTATGAAAATATTTGATTGAAGATTACATTCTTCATGAAGTCGTTTATTTATTTTCGAAAAATCAAATTTTTTATAGGAATTTTAATTCTAGGTCCAATGAAAGGAACCAGTTCAGTGCCAAAATAGGAACAGTAGGTTCAAAATTGGAAATTTTAATCATTCATATCTTCGCAAATCTTTCAATAACCGTGAAACTTTTGCTGAAAATTCGAATTTAAGCTTGCAGATATGATCTTTAACTATAAATAAATTCCCTGAAAGATATAAACCTCCCGTCCATTTATGAGAAAACCATGATTATTTAAAAACCACCGCTTAGTGGGTCCAAAGTAGGGCAACTAACCCTACATGAATTATATCAAGTCTGAAAATATGGGAAGATTGTTTGATTTCCATCCACTTTTGCACAATTAAAGCAACCCGAGAAAATCGATTCAAACACATCCGTTTTTCAATAACATGTATTACGGTCATTAGGAAACCATTTTTTGCTTTTATGATCACCAAACACTATATCTGATAATTAACTTAAGGTTTAAAAACCTTCAAAACAACACCTTTCCTCTCTGAGTAATGCATAGTCAATTCAATAGACTTTTTTTCACTACTTACAATTTCAAATTTCTTCTGCGACATCAGGCTATCGAAGGCCATCACAGGCACTACAACACAGGCACTATTTCACGACAAAAAGCACTTCCGGCCATCCACTTAAAACACTTAAAACTAGATAGTATACTTATCTCAGTTTAAATTTATTCGCAACCTGAAAATTAAAATGAAAATTTTCGCGGACGGAGCGAAAAAAATGCGTGCGATGTCAAAGAATCAGCGCCTACTCCTCTTAACAAACGAGTCCAATGGTCTTTCCAATTTTTCGGTCATTTCGCATCAAAATTCAAATTTTCATTTTATTATTCTGTGTTCCTCCTTTTGGTGGTTTCATGAAAATTTTGAAGTCAATTTTAGACAAAAAAAATTATTTCGAATTAACACTACATTTTGATATGTTATCCATTTCTAAGTCATTTGGCATCATCATTAAAATTTAGATTTTTCCGAATTCCCCCCTTTGGCGATTAGAGAGTCAAAAAACCGAAACTTTGAGCGCTTCTAGCAACCTCTAAATCAATCAAGTCCAATTGAGATGAAAGTTTGTACAGGCAATTGTTTGCATAACACGAGAACCGATCAAATAAATGGATCCATATTTTTCATGGAAGAATATCTACATATACTAAATATTCCTATGATATTTGAGACCCTCCCTTCTTCCAATGGGAAAATTAGAAGGGGTAGGGTGTATCCATACATTATTTTTGTATATCTAGAGAACTCATCGATGATATGGAAACAAATTTGGCACGGGAGGGGATAAGGATACGAGTAATATTTCTATGATTATTTGAGACCCCTTTCTTCTTCCATTGGGAAGACAGAAAGGGAAGAGTGAGGCTTCCAGACAATTTTTATATTGCATAACTCGAGAACAATTGGGTTTGGAAGGGATTTTGAGTACAAAAATGTTGATATTCCCTTCTTCATGTGTAAGGTTGCCAGATTGTCCAGTTTTATCCGTGTTTGCCCGAATATTTAATACAAAACTTGGGAACAGTCCTAGTTGGCCCGGTTGCCCGGATTCATTGAAAAATGCCCTGATTGTGCTCGGATCACTTTTTTTGGCGAATAAAAAAATAAACAAGTTGTGCTGAATTTTTTTTAATTATTTTTGCCTCCAAAACGAAATTTTTCGAGCAAGTTTTTAAAAATAATCCTGAAAGGTTTTTGGAAACCTTGAATATTTAAAATCTGTAGACAAATTTTGATGAAAAAAAATTTTGTTCAATTTCTTTTTTCGATTTTTGATTATGTTTTTTTTCCTTTTTTATAGGAATTTAACCCATTAAGGTCATTCTTCCTCGATTGGTTTTGTTGAGAATTTCTGGGTTAAAATTTTCCCGGATTTTTTGTCGTCAAATTTGAAATCAAGTGCCCGGATTTTGCTATAAAATTGCCGGATTTGTCCAAATCAAAATAAACAAAATTCATATTCAGGTTGAACATTATAAGCAAGTAAAATGTAAGCTAGTTCAGTTGAGAAAATAAGTTTACATTTCACATACTTACAATGTTAAACAAAAATATGTATTTTGCTTATTCAAACATCTTTGTAGAATATTTTGAAGATTTTGGTTTAACCGGAAAACAGTTATGATAAAAAATTTTTTGAAGATTATTTTCATATTTTACACTGTAACTCAAAAGATAAATGTTTTAGAAACTCAACGTTCAAGACAAAGTTTCCTAAATTTGCATTTTAAATATGTTTGTCGAAGACAGCAAAAAGATTCGAACTACGATTTAGAAATTAGATTTTTTTATCTCATTAATAAGGGGATTCATAAAAAAAATCGTAACATTTTCTCATAGAGCTCATTCTACTGTAAAACTTCTTTGAAGGCACCTAGAAGATAACATATGAAACAAAAAAGTTATAAGCAACGATAACATTTTTCACATTTTTGGCCGCTGTGCAATGGCGTAGTTGGTAGAATGAGCACTTCGATGGACGGACGGATTAGCACAGGGAGCGCAAATTTTGTAGGCTGCAGCTACGATTTTTTTTCTGATTCAGCCCCTGAAAAGGACGGATTGGCTTAGGAAGCGCAGATTTTAAAAGCTGTTGCTGCCGATCATTTGTTTTGATTTGGCCTTCCGGTGGAAAAGATGGATTGGTCTAGGAAGCGCTTTTGATTTGGTCTTTCGATGGATAAAGTCGAATGGCTTAGGAAGCACAGATTTTTAAGGCTGTTTCTGCAGATCTTTTATTTTGATTTGGGCCTCCGGTGGAAAACGACAGATTGGCTCGGGAAGCACGGACTTTTAAGACTGCTGCTGTTGATTGTTTGTTTTGATTTGGCCTTCCGGTGGATAAACACGGATTGGCTTAGGAAAGGTTGATTTCTTGAGGCTGTTGCTGCTGATTGTTTGTTTTGATTTGGCGTTCCGGTAGATAAAGATGGAATAGCTTATAAAGCTCAGATTTTTGAACCTGCTGTTATTGATTGTTTGTTTTGATTTGGCCTTTCGGTAAAAAGACGGATCAGCACAGGAAGCGTAGATGTTTGGAACTGCTGCTGCTGATTGTTTGATTTGATTCCGGTGGAAAAAAAGGATTGGCTTAGGAAGCGCGATTTTTTTAGACTGTTGCTACTAATTGTTTGTTTTGATTTGGCCTCCCGGTGGATGAAGATGAAATTGGCTTAGGAAGGGCAGATTTATAAGGCTGTTTCTGCTGATGTTTTGTTTTGATTTGGCCTTCCGGTGGTAAAAACGGATTGGTATGGGAAGCGCGGATTTTTAAGGCTGCTGCTGCTGATTGTTTGTTTTGATTGGGCTTGCGGTGGAAAAAGACGGATTGGCTTAGGGATGATGTATTTTTCAGGCTGTTGCTGCTGATTGTTTGTTTCGATTTGGTCTTCCGGATTGGCTTTTCAACGCGTGTACCAATCCTGATGACAATTTCACCACAAGATAAACAAATCTTACAGAGCGAAACGCTTTTATTTATTTCTCAGTATGACAACTAGAGGCAATGCAGTAAAAAAACGACTCAATTTTGAATGTTACAGCCTTATAATCGGAATTATACTATTACATCTAGATACATAGCGAAAATCGGGAAAAATTACGCATTAAGAGTCATTATATTAAGAAGTGGTGTAGACAATTTTTTCACATAACAAATGGTAGTTTTCCAGAATTCAGACCACGGCGATCACAATGACCAGGCGATCGTCACAGGAATAGGTATCTTATTTATTTTATCAAACATTCCCACTATGCAACGATATCAGACTTCTCCCCGTTGAAAAGCACCAGATCAATGAATTAATTTTCCTTCATATTTCAGTGCTGTTACGTGAAAATGTTGCTTTTTATATATCTTTGGATCAATTCCTTTATCATGTAAGCGAGATGCTATGAGGCTCGCAATTCTATTTTATTCTGTTTCTTCGTTGTCTCCTATGTGTCTCAATTTAGTTTTCTTTTGGTTTCTTCCCTGTCTTAATAAAAACTCAGTTTTTTTTCTATCTCTTTTCTCTCTTTATTCTCTTTTTCTTCTTTTTACTGTTCTTTGACTCTTCTATGTGTGTTTGTCTAATCTAAGTATCTTTTCGGTCTGTTTCCAGTATTTGTTTTGACTCTTTTCTGACACTCCTTGCTGACTCGTTTTTTTTTGTTTTTTATTACATTCATGAATCATCTCTTTTTGGTATTTTTTGTCGGATTCTTTTCGATTTTTGTTGTGTTTGTATGTTGAATTAATTTTTCGTATTTTTCAGTTTCTGATCTGAATTTGTTCGCTTATTTTGAACAAGAAATATGTGTAGTTGTTTTTTCAGAGAAAAGCTAATTATTGCCGTGTTTCTAAATGCCTACTTATACCACTACTTGCTGCTCCCTTTATTCCATTCCAGAACTTTCTTGAAAATCGAGGCGTATTTGAGATTTGTTGTTCTTCGTAATACGCGTCGCTCATTATCTCATTAGCTTAGATTAAACAAGACACCTTGCTTGTCATCGAGTCACGAAACGCTCCTACCCTACACGTTTGCGAACGTCGGTCTGTGGTAGCCAGAATTTCTGCCCAGGAAAACGGGGCAATTATTTCCCGGTGAAATGGCCTTGCCAAGTGGCCTCACATGGCAAATTGATAACTGACCGATGTGTTGTTGTATGTAATCGAAGTCAGACCAGAAGTGGAGCTTCGACGAGAACACAAAACGAAACAACTGAGGCACGCTCTCGTTTGTCATCTTACCCGGAGAACCCTCGCATCGTGTGGGCCACCAAGTCACTTAATTTTTCCGAGTCATCTTCATCCATTTTACATGAACTCGGGACGGACGACTACACAGCCGGATAGCCATTAAGCAGCGATCGGAAAAAAGGCTTTTCCGATTTTTTGTAACAGAGTTCGATTCCTCGCACAATTCCGTTTCGATTAAGCTTCCGGATGACTTCGAGGAAAGCTGTGAGGGAATTGAAGAGGTCGTCGAACGTAAGGCGCACGAGAAAAAAGAAGCTTCGAATGGATGTCCTGGATTCCGTCGATTTCGGTATCAACGCTGCTGCTGGACCAGACACCCACTCTGGGGTCCCATCCGCCACAGTCTGTAGGGACATTCAGAAGGATCCTTCTGGTTCAGTGAAGATTGGAGAAAGAAAGCATGGAAAAATCCCAAAACCAGAGATAGATAGCGAAACGAGATTCGAGCAGCAGCTCGTTCGGTTGAATTATTTATCGGAAACGGCTTTTCGTTTTCATTAGAGACCAATACTTTTGGTCGTTTTTGGTGGTGAGGGGCCAGAAGAGAAAATTTGTGGGGAGAGGTCTTTGGGTTCATCTTCGTTGTCTCGGCGAAAAAGCTTTCGCTGGGTATCAGGTTTGTTCCGATATATTGAATGACCCGTCGAAGATTGCTGGTTGAAAGAGGGAGACGATCTGCCGGAATTGAATGGCCGGCGTTACGTAAGCTTAGGAAATCGAAAAAAACGGAGCTAATTCGAAAAGGATTTGCCCAAGGTTCCGCCCTCTTTAAATTAAAGCTAATCGATGGAGCTTTCTTCGTCAATTGCTTTAAATTTAATTGGATGAATTTATATCGCTTGATAAACGTTGTCGGTTTCAAATCAGCTAGCGGATTACTTATCTTCTCCTTACTCAATCACATTTCAAACGCAAAAAAACACTAAAAAGTGTATGAAAAGAACTGGAAATAAAGACAAATGATTAAAAATAGACTCAAACGATATTGAAAGGGAAAGGAGTATTAAAAAGACTGGAAATATACTTGGAAGAGACTGAAAAAAATACAGAAAAAAACGTTTAAACTTAAAAGCTATCAAAAATTCATTGGAAAACCTGAAAAATGACAAAAAAAACTTAATAAGATAAGACTGAAAAATGATTTGAAAGCTTCAGGAAAAAGATTGGAACTAGACTGAAAAGTAACAGAAAAAGACTGAAAAAGTACTGAATAGAGACTGAAAAGAGACAGAAACGAAACTGTGAAAAGAATGAAAAAGGGTATAAAAAATGAGAGAAGAGAATACTGAATACAGGTTGAAAAGAAACCAAACTGGAAAGGATAGAAAGGAGACCCAAAAGACAGAAAAAGAACTGAAGAGGGCTGAAAAAAAAAACTGTAAAGAGACAGATATGACTGAAGAGAAACTGAGAAAGGACTGAAATGAGATGAGGTTTTTTTTTATTATCTGACAATTCGCGCCGGCAGTCTTTAAATTTTCTCCAAGATTTCAAATTTGGCTCTTTTTTGCGGTTCAGAACAATTTTTTCTTGTAGATTTTTAATTTTTCAATTTTCCGAGGTTGAGGATAGATTTTCTCGCGAACAATATTCAACCATATTTCAAACGCTTTGAACAGTGTAATATTTCAACGATACACATAAAACAGTACATCAAAACTTTTGAAATATAATCGAGTTTACAAATAAAATATTTTTAAAATCTATAAGTAATTTTTTTTTAAATATTTTATTTGTAAATCCGGTTAAATTTCAATAGTTTTGGGTATCGTTAAAAATTAATGTTTTAAGAGCGTTTGAAATATGGTTGAATATTGTTAACAAGAAAATCTTACCTCAACCACGGAACATTAAAAATCGGCAAAAAACAATCGGCTGCAAAAATGAACAAAATTTAAAATCTTGGGGGAAATTTGAAGACTTTTGATTGAAAAATCGTTTGAAAAAAATGAAAAAATGTTTATACACATTCTGCAAAAAGTATCATTTAAAAAAAAGATACAGAAAACTGACTTAAGACTGAAAAAAAACTGAGGAAAAAGAAAGGTGACTGAAAACAGTTTGACAAGCAACTGTAAAGAGACTGAAAACGACTGTTAAGAGACAGAACAGAGGTTTGAAAGAAAGAGGAATTGGAGGGAGGATATGTTGCAAAGAAGAAACTTTAAAGGCGAAGAACTATAAAAAATAGAATTAATAGACTGAATGGAAAAGGAAAGAGACTCAAGAAGTTGATAAAAGACAAAAAAGGGGGAAAAAGACTGAAAGAAGTCTGAAAAAAATATTGAAAAAGAGCCCAAAACACATGAAAAATTATAAAACTAAAAGTTGATTGACAAAAAGGCTGAAAAACAACTTAAAAAGGATGAAAAATAAGCTTTGAAAAAGATAGTTAGAGAATAATAAAGCAGAATAAAGACTTAAAAAAGGCTAAAAAAAGACTGGGAAAGAGGCTAAAAAAAGTGTTTAAATAAAAAAGACTGATGTAGAACTAATAGTAGATTGGGGGCATCCATAAATTACGTAACGCTCCTAGGGGGGGGAGGGAGTAAGTTTGAGCGTTACGAATTGTGACATAGGGGAGGGGAGGAGGTATGCTCATCGTTACGTAACGATTTTTCCTTGTAAAATTTTATTTTATTTGCAGCTAGTTTGATGTCATGCAATTGTCATGGCATCTTTAACATCATTGAAACTGGTTTGTAACCTTTCCTCTTTACAGATTCTGAGATAGGTTCCTTAAAATGTGTATTGAATATCCGTGACATAGCCGTTGGATAGCCGAATATTAGGTACACTAACCCCCAAGAACTCAATTAAACCTTAAGACGGAAATTTTTTTCTCAATTGAATCAAAAATGCATTTTTGACTATTCCGACTAATAATTCCTTCTAGTGGAGTATATTTTGCAAAACAAGTTATGCCCATTGAACAAAATAAAGTAAATAAGGTAGATCATCCGTAAAGCGTCTCAAATAAATAAAAAAAGGTAGATCATCAGTTAACAAGCACAGAGCAGCTCTTAATAAGACAATCAATTTATTTTATCAGAGAGCTATCATCAGTGAATACTAAGAAGCGATTTAGATAGATATTAATTCCGTTTTAAAGAACGTTATAAAATGTTATGTTAAAATCTTTTTTGCCTTCGAAAATCAGTATTTAAAAGTATGAGAAGAAGGGGGGGGGGGGATAATTATCAGCGTTACGTAATTCACTAGGGGGGGTACGTCGAATCGTTACGACTTGTGACATACGGGGGGGAGGGGGTCAAAAAAGTGCATTTTTGCGTTACGTAATTTATGGATGCCGCCATTGACAAAAACACTGAAAAACAATTTAAAATGGCTGAAACATGGCTGATGAGCGTTTCCAAAGAGACTGATGAGCGAAAAAAGAAATAGCCAGCCTTTAGAAAAGGTAAAAAAATGAAAAGAATACACAAGAAAAAAGGAGATATCAAATTATAGAAAATAGAATAAAAAGGGAAGGAAGGAGCAAACAAAGAAAAGAGTAGAAACGGTAAAGAAAAATTAGAAAAAGCACAAAGAAAATTAAAAAAAAACCAAATCAACGCCAGAAAAAAAAAATATAAAATGACTCAAAAACGCTGGAAAAATACCTTAGATATACTGCAAAGAGGAAGATAATCAGAAAACCTATAATGATTGTTTATATGTAGTAAATATACTGAAAAAATCGGAAGAGAGTAGGAAATAAACTGTAAAAAATTAAAGAGACCGAGCAGACAAAGAAAATAGACCAATAAAAGAAAAAAAGAAAAAGACGAAAAATCGGGTGAAGACAGTAGCAGACTAGAAAAGAGAGCAAAATCAAGAAATGACAGAAAACATACATGAAAACAGATTTTCCTGTCTTTTCCTGTCATTATTTACAGGAGAAAAGACAGAAAAGAAACAAAAACAGAAAAGACAGAAAAGACAGAAAAGACAGAAAAGACAGAAAAGACAGAAAAGACAGAAAAGACAGAAAAGACAGAAAAGACAGAAAAGACAGAAAAGACAGAAAAGACAGAAAAGACAGAAAAGACAGAAAAGACAGAAAAGACAGAAAAGACAGAAAAGACAGAAAAGACAGAAAAGACAGAAAAGACAGAAAAGACAGAAAAGACAGAAAAGACAGAAAAGACAGAAAAGACAGAAAAGACAGAAAAGACAGAAAAGACAGAAAAGACAGAAAAGACAGAAAAGACAGAAAAGACAGAAAAGACAGAAAAGACAGAAAAGACAGAAAAGACAGAAAAGACAGAAAAGACAGAAAAGACAGAAAAGACAGAAAAGACAGAAAAGACAGAAAAGACAGAAAAGACAGAAAAGACAGAAAAGACAGAAAAGACAGAAAAGACAGAAAAGACAGAAAAGACAGAAAAGACAGAAAAGACAGAAAAGACAGAAAAGACAGAAAAGACAGAAAAGACAGAAAAGACAGAAAAGACAGAAAAGACAGAAAAGACAGAAAAGACAGAAAAGACAGAAAAGACAGAAAAGACAGAAAAGACAGAAAAGACAGAAAAGACAGAAAAGACAGAAAAGACAGAAAAGACAGAAAAGACAGAAAAGACAGAAAAGACAGAAAAGACAGAAAAGACAGAAAAGACAGAAAAGACAGAAAAGACAGAAAAGACAGAAAAGACAGAAAAGACAGAAAAGACAGAAAAGACAGAAAAGACAGAAAAGACAGAAAAGACAGAAAAGACAGAAAAGACAGAAAAGACAGAAAAGACAGAAAAGACAGAAAAGACAGAAAAGACAGAAAAGACAGAAAAGACAGAAAAGACAGAAAAGACAGAAAAGACAGAAAAGACAGAAAAGACAGAAAAGACAGAAAAGACAGAAAAGACAGAAAAGACAGAAAAGACAGAAAAGACAGAAAAGACAGAAAAGACAGAAAAGACAGAAAAGACAGAAAAGACAGAAAAGACAGAAAAGACAGAAAAGACAGAAAAGACAGAAAAGACAGAAAAGACAGAAAAGACAGAAAAGACAGAAAAGACAGAAAAGACAGAAAAGACAGAAAAGACAGAAAAGACAGAAAAGACAGAAAAGACAGAAAAGACAGAAAAGACAGAAAAGACAGAAAAGACAGAAAAGACAGAAAAGACAGAAAAGACAGAAAAGACAGAAAAGACAGAAAAGACAGAAAAGACAGAAAAGACAGAAAAGACAGAAAAGACAGAAAAGACAGAAAAGACAGAAAAGACAGAAAAGACAGAAAAGACAGAAAAGACAGAAAAGACAGAAAAGACAGAAAAGACAGAAAAGACAGAAAAGACAGAAAAGACAGAAAAGACAGAAAAGACAGAAAAGACAGAAAAGACAGAAAAGACAGAAAAGACAGAAAAGACAGAAAAGACAGAAAAGACAGAAAAGACAGAAAAGACAGAAAAGACAGAAAAGACAGAAAAGACAGAAAAGACAGAAAAGACAGAAAAGACAGAAAAGACAGAAAAGACAGAAAAGACAGAAAAGACAGAAAAGACAGAAAAGACAGAAAAGACAGAAAAGACAGAAAAGACAGAAAAGACAGAAAAGACAGAAAAGACAGAAAAGACAGAAAAGACAGAAAAGACAGAAAAGACAGAAAAGACAGAAAAGACAGAAAAGACAGAAAAGACAGAAAAGACAGAAAAGACAGAAAAGACAGAAAAGACAGAAAAGACAGAAAAGACAGAAAAGACAGAAAAGACAGAAAAGACAGAAAAGACAGAAAAGACAGAAAAGACAGAAAAGACAGAAAAGACAGAAAAGACAGAAAAGACAGAAAAGACAGAAAAGACAGAAAAGACAGAAAAGACAGAAAAGACAGAAAAGACAGAAAAGACAGAAAAGACAGAAAAGACAGAAAAGACAGAAAAGACAGAAAAGACAGAAAAGACAGAAAAGACAGAAAAGACAGAGAAGACAGAGAAGACAGAAAAGACAGAAAAGACAGAAAAGACAGAAGAGACAGAAAAGACAGAAAAGACAGAAAAGACAAAAAAGACAGAAAAGGCAGAAAAAGCAAAGAAAGAAAAAAAAAATGAAAAGGGAAAAAAATAGAAGAATTCATAACTAAAAACGATCGCTTGTTTCGTCTCAAAAGCAAGCCATGAAATGTTCCATACTAAAGGCATCTGATCTCATTCGCTTCACAAAAACCGATGTAGGAATCAGTGATAAATCCCTCCCGAGAATGTTCTATCACAATTTAGAGGAAAACTGTGACAAGAAACACCAGTTAATTTACTAAATGCTTTAGAAGTTGACATTGCTGTAGCTAGCGAGAATTAACCAGCGGAATGGGACACTAAAACCGGCGCCCTTGGCCACTTTTGCTGTGCTGAGTGCTGTGGTGCGGTCCCAAAGATTCACTTTTCTGCGATGCAATCCGTGACACCGATAATCGTAACTTACAAGGCGTTTTTTTTTTGGTGAGAAAACGACAACGACGACAACGCAACGAAAGGACTCATCCCAGCTCGTTTTCTCCGTGCACTCTTAATTCAGTCTACCCATAAATAATTCAAAACGTTGCTTTTGTGGAAATTATCTCTATCTACAAACCATAGTAGCCGGTTGAATTTTCAAACGCGAAAGAAGCTCAGCGTCGTCGCTATCTTGGATGGCATCGAGAAACTTGGCCACCGGCTTTCTTACTGCTGTTGCAGGAATGTGCAATGGAGTGTTGCTAGCTACAACCCTAAAAAGCTAAAAGGAACCCTTAACCGAACTTCCGGGGTCTTTCTTCCGGTTTGCTGGAGTTGGAGAAGTTCTGGGTAAGAAATATACAACCTAGATAATCCGCACCAAAAACACAGCTAAAATGTCATCGCAATAAAATAAATCGCGCCAAATGGCAGACCGAGAATGGCGGCGGAATTGTCGTAGTCGTCGTTGTCGGGCAGCCAAGTCAGGCCAGGCCAGTCCAGGCCAAGGAGAGCAGAGGAAAAAAAAAAGTGTCCCCATTGAGAGCATTTTATACGCGCCTCAAGAGATTCCATCAGCACCAACAATACGGAAACGTACTTGAAGGCAGGCAACCGAGTGCCAACTGGGACAACGACCAACTCTCCGGAACCACCTCCCGGATTCTTCCGGTTTCCTCCTTCCGAATCCCCCCGAAGGCAGGCACTTGACGAAGGAAAAAATTACCTAATAATTTTCCGTTGGCACGTCGCTACAACCCAGCCCCTTGGCCAGCCATGCTCGCCAAATCACACATTTCCTTTCCATTTCGTGGCAATCCATTCAATCCGCCTCTTCTCGCCCCCCAGAATGATCTCCTATCACCCGGACCCCCCCTTAAAGTCAGCGAGGGTCTGGCTGGGTGTGGAAATTTATGTCGCCCTTTCTTGCTCACGGGTGGCATTTTCCATTCCAGAACTCTTTTCCCCCGCGCACACAATTCACCTCCACCATCAGCACCGGGGTTTACAATCGGTTGGCCCCCTTCCCTGGGAAAGAGATATCCTGAGGGACGGATTTCAACGGATTCTTTCACCGACACATTTCCACTGTTACTGGTAGATGCAAGAATTCGTCGTCTGAGGAGAGAGGTGAGGTCCCATCAGCCCAGAGCTCGACGGCTGCTGACTCGCCAGGATATATTCGTTGAAATTGTCCGATGGCGTGAAACATTTACGCCGTCTTATCGGAGATTGAATATTTTGAAACCAGGGCTTTTTTGTGACTTGTGACTATGAGAGAAATTCATCAGGATTATGGGAAGATCTGGTTGAAGATAGCTGGAAAAATGATTAGCTTCAAAAAATTGATATTAAATCATCTTTGAATCAATAACCAACATTAATGATCAGCTTTTTTTTTTAAATAAATCACGAATTCTTGGAAAACTTAAAGGTTTCTTGAATAATGAATTTTGCGAGGGTAATTTTAATCTTTAAGACCTGGGAAAGTAGGCGTTGATACAAATTCTACGATCATTTACAGAAACTTGCCAAATGAAATTCGTCAGATTCATGGCTTACTAGGGAAATTTCTACGAAATGAAAAATGCAAAAAATGGCAAAAATGACAAAAGTGGCCAAAATGTCAAAAATAACAAAAATGACCAATATGACAAAAATGACAAAAATGACAAAAATGACAAAAATGACAAAAATGACAAAAATGACAAAAATGACAAAAATGACAACATTGAAAAAAATGACAAAAATGACAAAAATGACAAAAATGACAAAAATGACAAAAATGACAAAAATGACAAAAATGACAAAAATGACAAAAATGACAAAAATGACAAAAGTGACACAAATGACACAAATGACAAAAATGACAAAAATGACAAAAATGACAAAAATGACAAAAATGACAAAAATGACAAAAATGACAAAAATGACAAAAATGACAAAAATGGCAAAAATGGCAAAAATGACAAAAATGACAAAAATGACAAAAATGACAAAAATTACAAAAATTACAAAAATTACAAAAATGACAAAAATGACAAAAATGACAAAATGACAAAAATGAAAAAAATGACAAAAATGACAAAAATGACAAAAATGACAAAAATGACAAAAATGACAAAAATGACAAAAATGACAAAAATGACAAAAATGACAAAAATGACAAAAATGACAAAAATGACAAAAATGACAAAAATGACAAAAATGACAAAAATGACAAAAATGACAAAAATGACAAAAATGACAAAAATGACAAAAATGACAAAAATGACAAAAATGACAAAAATGACAAAAATGACAAAAATGACAAAAATGACAAAATGACAAAAATGAAAAAAATGACAAAAATGACAAAAATGACAAAAATGACAAAAATGACAAAAATGACAAAAATGACAAAAATGACAAAAATGACAAAAATGACAAAAATGACAAAAATGACAAAAATGACAAAAATGACAAAAATGACAAAAATGACAAAAATGACAAAAATGACAAAAATGACAAAAATGACAAAAATGACAAAAATGACAAAAATGACAAAAATGACAAAAATGACAAAATTGACAAAATTGACAAAAATTGACAAAAGTGACAAAATTGACAAATTTGACAAAATTGACAAAAATTGACAAAATTGAAAAAATTGACAAAATTGACAAAATTGACAAAATTAACTAAATTGGCAAATTTGACAAAATTGGCAAAATTGACAAAATTGAAAAAATTTACAAAATTGAATTTGTCACTTTTGTCAATCTTATAAATTTGGTTAATTTCGTTCATTTTGTCAATTTTGTCAATTTTGTCAATTTTGTCAATTTTGTCAATTTTGTCAATTTTGTCAATTTTGTCAATTTTGTCAATTTTGTCAATTTTGACAATTTTGTAAATTTTGTCAATTGCGTCAATTTTGTCAATTTTGTCAATTTTGTCAATTTTGTCAATTTTGTCAATTTTGTCAATTTTGTCAATTTTGTCAATTTTGTCAATTTTGTCAATTTTGTCAATGTTGTCAATTTTGTCAATTTTGTCAATTTTGTCAATTTTGTCAATTTTGTCAATTTTGTCAATTTTGTCAATTTTGTCAATTTTGTCAATTTTGTCAATTTTGTCAATTTTGTCAATTTTGTCAATTTTGTCAATTTTGTCAATTTTGTCAATTTTGTCAATTTTGTCAATTTTGTCAATTTTGTCAATTTTGTCAATTTTGTCAATTTTGTCAATTTTGTCAATTTTGTCAATTTTGTCAATTTCGTCAATTTTGTCAATTTTGTCAATTTTGTCATTTTTGTCAATTTTGTTGTGTTTGTCTTTTTGTCGTTTTTGTCAATTTTGTTAATTTTGTCAATTTTGTCAATTTTGTCAATTTTGTCAATTTTGTCAATTTTGTCAATTTTGTCAATTTTGACAATTTTGTCAATTTTGTCAATTTTGTCAATTTTGTCAATTTTGTCAATTTTGTCAATTTTGTCAATTTTGTCAATTTTGTCAATTTTGTCAATTTTGTCAATTTTGTCAATTTTGTCAATTTTGTCAATTTTGTCAATTTTGTCAATTTTGTCAATTTTGTCAATTTTGTCTACTTTGTCAATTTTGTCAATTTTGTCATTTTTGTCATTTTTGTCATTTTTACCATTTTTGTCATTTTTGTCATTTTTCTCATTTTTAACGTTCTTCTCTTTTTTATCACTTCTTCCATTTCTGTCGTTTTTGTCATTTTTATCATTTTTGTTTTTTTTTTGTGTGTATTTTTTTCAATTCTGTTATTTTTGTCATTTCTGTCATTTTTGTCATTTTTATGATTTTTGTCATTTTTTGTCTATTTTTTGTATAATTTTTCAATTCTGTCATTTTTGTCATTTGCGTCTTATTTGTTATTTTTGTCATTTTTGTCATTTTTGCCAATATTTGTCAATTTTGTCAATTTTTTCAATTTCGTCATTTTTGTCATTTTTCTCATTTTGTCATTTTTGTGATTTTTGTAATTTTTGTCATTTTTGTCATTTTTGTGATTTTTTTTTGGTGTCAATTTTGCCAATTTTGTCAATTTTAAGCGCCGATGTGGTCTAGTGGATAGGCTGGCGCGAGTCTGGTATTAGTACGCCAGGCGTACTGGGTTCGATTCCCGGTATCGGCAAGAAAAACTTTTGGGTTCGAATCCCATAAGCGGGCCGACAGGTAAGATGTGTTTCATTATATAACTGACTATATAATTGGAATGTTCAATCAGTTGCCAGCTGGCCAAGGTATATACACGGATGCCGGAATACCTGTAAGTAAACTAGCCCACCTGTTTGATTCGTTCTTCCAAAATATACCTACATCAACACACGCAATACATTCACCACATAACAGTTCATACGAAGCCATGGGGTCCGGGTATGGAGCGCGCTGCATTGGAGATTTGTCGAACCTAATAATCTAAGGAATGCATGTGAACCCATACTTTGGCAGAAACTGCGGTGAATCCGTGCACCCATGGTGGATTACCAACATACATACATACAATTTTGCCAATTTTGTCAATTTTGTCAATTTTGTTATATTTTTCAATTTTGTCATTTTTGTCATTTTTGCCATTTTGGTCGTTTTAGTCATTTTTGTCATTTTGTCTATTTTGTCAATTTTTTCAATTTTGTCGATTTTGTCAATTATGTCAATCTAGTTTATTTTGTCATTTTTGGCAATTTTGTCAATTTTATCAATTTTGTCATTTTTTTCAATTTTGTCAATTTTGACAATGTTATCAATTTTTAATTTTTGTCATTTTTGTCAATTTTATCAATTTGGTCAATTTTGTAAATTTTGTTAATTTTATCAATTTGGTCATTTTTGTCAATTTTGTTAATTTTGTCAATTTTGTTAATTTCTTCAATTGAGCATATTTTGTGAATTTCGTCAATTTTGTCAATTTGGTCAATTTTTTACTTTTGTCAATTTTGTCCATTTTGTCATTTTTGTCAAATTTGTGAATGTTGCCAGTTTTGTGACTTTTGTCAATCTTGTCAATTATGTCAATTTTGTCAATTTTGTCAATTTTGTTAATTTTTGTCTTTTTTGTCAATTTTGTCACTTTTTTTTCTATTGTCAATTTTGTTAATTATGTTAATTTTGTTAATTTTGTCATATTTTCAAGTTTGCCAATTTTGTCATTTTTGTCAATTTTGTCAATTTGTTAATTTTGTGAGTTTGGTCAATTTTGTCAATTTTTTCAATAGGATCAGTTATGTTAATTTTGTCAGTTTTGTCATTTTTGTCAATTTTGTCGATTTTGTTTTTTTTCGATTTTGTCAATTTGTCAATTTGTCAATTTTGTCTTTTTTGTTAATTTTGTCCTTTTTGTCCTTTTTGTCAATTTTGTAAATTTAGTAAATTTAGTAAATTTTTTTTTCTTTTTTTTCAATTTAGTCAATTTGGTCTGTTTTGTCAATTTTGTGAATTTTGTCAATTTTTCAATTTTGTTAATTTTGTGTGTTTAGTGATTTTTGTGAAGTTTGTGAATTTTGTGAAAATTGTCAGTTTTGTCAATTTTGTCAATTCAGTAAATTTTGTCAATTTCGTCAATTTTGTTTATTTTGTCATTTTGGCAATTTTGTCAATTCTGTCAATTTCGTCAATTTTTTCACATTTTTAAAGAGATACAGTTTTTTTTTTCTATCGCTTCGAGCGTCTTAGCATTTTTGATAAATACTTTTGTCAACCTTTACACAGTTTATTTGTCATTCTTTTTCAAAATATATTCAAAATTGGCTTCCTGTTTTTCGTTGAAATTTAATGAATCTTTCAAGAGGTAGCTCTTTCAACGCGAAACTTGCTTGATTTGATTTGCAAAATTGACCGGATTCGCAACAACGAAAAACTTAAGCGCGTCCTCCTATGAGTCAACCCAATAAACGAATATCTTTTTGTCATTTTTTTTCTTTGCCTTCTGTCTTCCTCCTTCGGATCAGCTAAACCAAATGGTAGAAAGCGCGACGGTTCAATTTCTCGGACAATTAACATTTGCCTCGTCGCTTTTCTCAGTCGAGTTGGTCGTTCGGTCGGCTGTTTGTTTTTTTTTTCTTGAATTTCTTTCCGCTTGAAATTAGGAAAGGAAGGAACAATGGCTGTTTGGAGAAGAGCGTGGAAGACTTCTTATCATATCGTGTCGAGATTCGGATCCCGCGAAAAAGAAAAATTCCCTCCCAGCCCAATATGACACGCCTCGGTCGGTGTAGACGCGCTAAATCGAGGGTAATAAATTTTAATTCAAAGCACCGGCAGGCACAGGAACAGAACCAGAAGAAGAAAACCTCCTCGTTTTGGATCTTTGTCGTCGTCCGGCTTCTTATGCCTCATGGTTTTGGTCTTTGCTTACCCACAACTAGGACCAACCAACAACTTCGACGAGTGTTCTTGGAAATGCTTAGCCAAATGCCAATCATTCTGTGAGCTTCCTTCCTTGCCATTATTATGCAAATACTTGACAATGCTCATGAAGATCATCTTGGCTCCTCTGCGCTGCTCTCGTCATTATCATCATCATCATCAACAACATTTCGTCGTTCGTGTCTCTTTGGCCGAAAAACCATTGCAATTGGTCCGGTTTTTGTGGTAGAGTTGTCAAACTTTCCTGAATTCCAATAATAAACAATATTAGTAAATAGGTTCAAAAGATGAAAAATTTCGTAAAGCGATACGTTCCCTAGGGATCTCATTTAAGTCCACAAAAGTTCTTAAACCAAAATCAACTGGCAACTCTAGCCCAAGAATGCCATCATAAGGATAATGCTCTAATATCGGTCGGGGACGAATGAAAGCAATGATAATTATATTTCCGGGTTGCACTTTCCAGCAAAATGGGCATGGCATTCCAGGGCCAAAGAATGGTTCAGAACAAGAGGAGTATACCTATAGCACTCCCATGGTCCTAGCTGGACTAGACAACGGGGAAGATCAAAACCCGGTTAATCGAAGGTTCACACGAGGAGAACTTCCCGTTGTTGTTCCTGTTTGCTGCATGGGAATGTACTCATTTGGCCGGAAATGGCCGGCTGCATCGTTTCGTCGGGAATTTTGCATCTGGTGCTGCTATTTATCCATTTCTCTGGGGGAACATTCGAGCTACGCTTAAAAAGCAATTTAAATGTGCTGTATCTCAAAGTCCTGAGATTATTGCTGCACTTTAGAGAGACCGGGCTCGTAAATTCTTGTAATAGAATAAGGTGCCGTTTCAGCTACAATTTTCATTGTGTTGGTTAGAAAAAAGAAATCTCAAAAACAAAACATGATTCAAACCAGATCCAGGTTTTCTGATAAAAGTATTGATCAGCTCTAACTCTAGCTGATAAATACCATCCCATTCTTGTGAGATTCAAGATTCAAGATTTCGATTCAAATTTCAGATTCAAGATTCAAAGCTCAAACGTTAGATGCGAATTTAGCTGAAGCAGATCCAGCATCCAAATTCAACTGTTTGACACTTTAATACAGCATGACAAAATAGTAAAGTTTTTCATCTGAAAAACGAAAACAGCAGCAGCACACCCACGAATTGTATCTAACTTTTTTTGGGCTTCATAATACCGGCTTTTTCCGAGAATATAGAGAGAAAAAACACCCAACGCAAGCAAAACAAATAACCCCTCGATAGGAAAGGTGAGCAGCATCGACGATGACGACGACGCGATATATAAAAGAGAAAAAACCAAAACCCGCCACATGAAGGTGGAAATGGCAAAAGAGTTGATTAGATTTTGATAACTTTTGCATGTATTAAACTTAGTTTTATGGCGGCGGAATGTTCACGGTCGATCGGTTTAAGAGTAGGTTGCTATGGAAGCTGAAGGAAGAGGCAATATCATCCTTCCTTGCTTGCGGTATACATACATTTATGGACCAGGCGAGAGTTGTTGGAAATGATGCTGCTCGGAATCTGATTTTTATGTGCGCGATGTGCGTTCAGGGGAATCGATTATTGGGATTTTGTTTTGGGTATCTCGGTTATGAGTAGGCTTTTATGTCAGACACACTTGATTTTTGTTTTCATTGACTTTAAGTTAAGTTTTCTGATGATTTTTTTTTTTAGAAAAAACACCCTTTTCAAATTTTTTAACTTTTTTCAGCTATTAAATTGGTAAATCGGCTGGCTCGTTTCCTAAAACAAAATAGTATTCCTATCATAAATCGTTTAACTTTGACCGGATTTTATTTCTAAGCATTAATTTTTGGATTTAATAGTTTGCTGCAAACATCGTCCAAGTAGTGCTCAAAGATTTGAACCCCCCTTATGAGACAGAACTTTTATCTATGTGCATTAGACTGGTCTGAATCGGACCAAAAACAATTATCAAACGATTTAGGGTTCCTTTTAGACCCATTAATAACTATGCAAATTTCGGTGTTTCTAGAATGAATTTGAAATGGGCTGTAGCAAAAAATCTAAGTTTGTTGGGAAATTACTATGGAAAAAGTGACTTTTTTGTTCAAAAAATCCTACAGCCTCCCTGTTGCACTGATCTTGAATTCTTTGAATCTGACGATTAGGTTATGACGATTTCGCATCTTTTCAAATGGCACCCCTGCACTGCATTATACGATGGAAGCTAGCAGGCGTGTTGTCCCATATGCAATAGTGTTTTCGTATTATTGATTTTCGATTGTCGTGAAAGTTGGTAGAAGTGATAGGAAATTGTTTCTGATAAGTTACAAACCCATCCCACATTGGAAAGTGGAAGGGGGGGGGGGGGGGGGGGGTCCTTTATAAAATCGACGTAAAATATGAATGAAATGTATATCTTACGTCGATTTTATTGCACGAAACTGTTGTTTTCTCTTTCTAAAATAGTCAATAACGGTGCCGGCCACGTCCTATTAGTCAATGAGGCATAAAGGAAGGAATATAAGAAAGATACTCTCCAGGCTTGACTAGCAACTCCTTATTCCTGAAGATTTCAAAAGTTTCTTTGAAAGACTCCGAAATAGGAGAAGACATATTTCACCAGCAATAGAAACCATCTAAACGTCTGCGAATCTATATTCAAGTATCCAAGGGAAGGGTTTGTGTAAGTGCGGAGAAGTAAAAGATTAGGATCCATTCTGGGGATTGGTGTTATCATCAATTTTCTACATCAATTCTCCTAGATTTTACCAATTGAAACTCATATTTCTATATATGAGGAATAATTAATATTTATGAAGATTGAACCAACCCAAAATAACAAACCAAATGAACTAATCTCTAATCTAATCTCTTTTTTTTTGTCTTTGCACACTTTTTTCAATCATGTATTGATCAATTTTTTCTACCACAGAAGCAAAACCTTTGCAAAATCATTATATTTTACACAAATTCACCTTGAAAAACCAACTGAAATCTGGTTGAACCTTTTTCAGGAGTAGGCATCTCGAATAATTTGACCTCTTAAATTCGGTTTTAACATAAATTTCTTTGTCCATCAGTACACATCTGTCACATTGCGCAAGAACCGGCTGCACAGACTGCTTTCTATGCAACTGCTCACTATTAGTTATTTACTAAGTGTCACAATTTTTGCCTGCCGGAAACGGATTTACTGCATAGTTTAGAGGTCTGAATTCATTTATCTCCTTTAACCATAGACTTTTTGCCATATTTGAGATCAAGGGTCCCACTCCAATGCTTGGTTTGAGTTTTGTGAGCATCCTAAAGTGGCTCCTTATGCTTCTTAAGTGTTTGGGCCAAAAAAAAAATCAGAAAAAATCAACGGTTTCTGAGTTATCAAGTCAGCAATGAAAAATTTCCGAGGCGATTGTGCAAAATTATTTTAACCATGTCTTTTTGCATCGTAAATTTCTCAAACACACCTTAACTTAAAAATCTGAAAAAAGTAGGCAAGATATTCCTTTTTATAACCAACACAACGCTACTAGAATTTTGCATATCGCTCTAGTAACGTAGCTATTAGAATAACATAATGTATGAATTTCAACTAGGGATACAATTTCAATTTAGTGTGAATCTTGGGTCACTTTTTTTGAGTCACACATTTTTATGACAGTTATTGTTAATTTTCATCCCATCATACCAACTACCGCTAACGTATGAATTTAACATAAAACCGTTTCTCAAAATCCATTTCCTACTATACAGAAACGATTTGTGCCTCGGAGAAACTTAACCAATTTGGCATAGATGCTTTTTTTTAATAAAATTCAAACAAAAGAGCGAGCAGTTTTGGTTTTTAACCCAACTGAAACTTTAAACCACTTGAAAACATTTAATGAATTGAAGACTTCTAACTAATTTTATTCAAATGGTATATAACACGAAAGATTTGACAAAAAAGATTGACTAATTAATAGCCTTATTCACCCTCATTCAACGTAATCTCTGTCGCAAAAGATACTGGAACAAAAACAGGAATAAAGCGTGGAGTTCCCTGACAAACACTTTATTTAGGTTTTTTGTAAAAAAAAAAATGTAAAATCTAAAACTGTAAAAAGGTCAGATCTCACTAAATAAGTTGTCATCGAGGGAATACATTCTTCACTAATTCGGATCCGTTCGTCTTTAATTGGCAGGAGCTGATCATGTTTTGATACTGGTTTCTATTGCAATCGAAATTTCTGAAACCGTCTTGCCGCTTCTCACATCTTCCCGTAGTATGAAATAGCCATCCCATTTGATACAGCGCACTTCACTATTAGTTTACAATATTCATATTCACAGTTATAATCAGCTGGATTCCATATTCAATAATTTGTATTAAAAAAACACTTATTTTATGCAGCGAAAATTGTGACGTCCTTGCAAGGCAACGCCTACTTGGACTGCTTACCCTTATTCATACCAGTTTGAAAAAAAAAGATTTGCAGATTTTCCATGTGAAAACTATCTGTTTCATTCAGACCGATGATATCAACTGTCAAGTGTTTGAAAGCGCTAATGCTCATTTGAAAAAGGGCACTTTGCAAGGCAGTGTTGCTCAACAGATTAAGAATTGAAAAAATTTCCAAAAACCTTCCTATACAACATGATTAAAAAATAAATTTAAAAAAAAAGAAATATGACGTAAATAGCGATTAAGATGTTCCATAATATTTTTTCCTAAAAAGTACTGCTTTGTTGAATCATAAATTTATCTTTCTTTTTTTCAAGCATTGAACGTGAGTCAATAGCCGAAACTCATAGCTAAATGACAAAGTTAGACCAAAAAAAATACAATTAGTAAACTGTTCAAATTTTATCTTTAAACATAATCTACCATTAAAAACCACTGCATTGCACTTACAGAAAGTTGAGGTTCGGACAATGTATAGATGTTATTGTTGAGTGGAAATCGTTAAAACATTCATTCCTGTACAGGTTCTTCGAATAAAAGAAAGCTAAAAAAAATAAAGGAACAAATAAATTTTAGAAAAACCCATAAAATCTGTCAAAATTTGAGTGAAATTTTAGCTGCATCCCACTTGCACCCAAAAACCATCTTCCAAATTCTGCAGCGCTTCCATCGCTTATTAAACGAAGCTACAAGTCGCTTGAACCCGGGCAAGAATGCACGAGATAGAAAATAATGTAGAAATTCTCAAACTTATCAAAATGGTAAAAATTGTAGGTATTGTCAAAATTGTTAAAAACGACAAAACTGTCAAAAATTTTTAAAATTGTCAAAATTGTCCGAATCGTCCAGGTTGTTAAACTTGTCTTTATTTCAAAAAATAGTCGAAAATTGTTGAAATTTTCTTAATTGTCAAAGCTGTCGAAATTGTCAAAATTGTTTGAATCGTCTAAATTTTCGAAAAATTCCAACCTATTAAAATTGATAAAATTATCTAAACTATAGAAATCATCCAAATTTTCTTAATTGTTAAAATTTTCTTAAATATCAAAATTGTAAAAATTGTAAAAATTGTCAAAACTGCAAAATTGTTAAAATTTACTTATGGTTAAAATTGACTAATTTGTCACAGCTGTCAAAATTGTCAAATTAATCAAAATTGTTTATATAATAAATTTTACAAAACTTACCACAGGATTGTAGAATTGGCGAAATGAACAAAATGATAAAATTCAGTGTTATTGAAAGAATTGACAGATTCAACAGAAATATTACGGGAAATGACGTATTTCATATTTATGAAGGAGTTCTTTTTAAACTGAGGATAATTTAAAAAAATCAAATATGAATTGTTGTTTTTTGAAGCTTGACTCACCAGTCTGGAATCACATATCGCCTCATTTATATTCCAGCATCACAGCTTCAGTACGTTCGGCACCCCGTTCATAATAATTGAATAAATTGCTGAAGCGTTTACCCCTTTCGAGAGTCCAGCGTGATTAGAACCGGAATAGGTCACGAAACGTCCACCAGGCAGCAGCGTTTGTGCGTTCATCCTTCGTCCGATGATGATCTCTGCTGCTTATAAACGATCGCTGGATAAAGCAAAAATGGAAAAAAGTACAAGTTATCAACAAGAACATCAACCTCCGGGAAAATATCGTCGTTATATTCACCCGATTAGATTAAATCAAATTCTTCCGCGACTCCTCTGAGTCGCGGTTACGGTTCTTAGCCCGGATTTGAGGAAATCGAAAATTGATGTGACTTTTGAGAAACGGATAAAAACATAAGCCAACCTTTAATCTGCTTTAGGTGGATTTAAACGGTGGTTTTTTTTTGGATAGTGCTATTGAATGCGGAAACCATCATCCGGGAGGGTTCGGAACATAACATATGAGTAGCTAGGTATTCGTCAGTAGTTGGTCGTTCAGTTTGATGGGGAATGACCGAGTGACATGAGCACAAAGGAACGCCAAATGAGCAAACTATCTGGTGCCGCCGACGAGAACGACAACCAACGCGGTTCAACCTCAACAGTTTATCCAGCAGAATAGAGGAGGTTAACTACAAGAAAAAAAAAGAAATAACCACTTCCTTCACGAGAATCCCGATGATTGCTGGAATCCGGGAATTGAAAGTGTTCCGAACGCGGCAAGACTTGGCAAAACAGAACTCCTCACATCATACACCGATAGAAAGATAGAGGCAACAAACAAATTCACTTACATATATTATAACCTAAACTGTGGGGTCGAGTGAGTAAAGAAAGGAGCATCTTCAAGTAACGCACGCCACATATCGAATGCGAAAGACTTGCCTCATTAGCATATTCAATCCATTCATCCACTTGAATGAGCTGGAAGAGGTTTCCTCGTTCTTTGGATAGACATTTTTTTCTACCACTCCAAGATTTACCGAGCACCTAAACACAGTTCAATCACATCATATGAATCGTTAGATTTGGTAGACGATGGAATGTTAATTTTTCTAGGCTTCCAATTTAAGAAGCATAATCGTCAATTTTTGTCTTCTAATCTTTTACTAGAATATTTTAATTTTATGACATGACTCGCACTCGTTGAGTACATTCATCTGTAATATTTTGCAAACACTTAAATTAAGACTTGATTCATTCATGACATTCAAATTGAATAAAGTTTTGTATGCAAATTGTCTTGTTTTATGCAAGATTTATAAAAAAAATATTTATAAAAATAAAATCGTCTTTGGTAATCGAATTTCAGAAGAGCATCTTATTAATATAAAATTAAATTAATTTAAATTTAATCAAAAACAAAACTCTTTATAAATTAACATCTGAGTTTTTTTTTAATAAAAGTTTATCAATAAGTTATATTTCCATATAATAAGGAATTTCTAATGAGGGAAATATTCTTGAAGAATCTCAATGATGATTAAATAAAAAGTTACTCCTACAGTTAAAATGTTCTACGATAATGAACGCATACATAATGGATTAAATCTCGTATGGGTTTGTTGGTGATTTCGCGATTTTGGAATAAATTCATTAAGATTAATTGATAAAAACGGAAGCAATTAGATAGTTTTGTCGAAAAAAAAAAATCGTATGTAAAGGAATTGCCCGTCTAAAATATTGAACAGGATTAGCTCAAACGTGCAGCAATCTCAAATAAATAAGGACAAGGATTTGTACACCAGAATGAGTCGATTTAGGATCATTTTTGAATTTCTCAAATACCCTGGAATTTAAAAATTTCTTTTTGGTACAAAACTCATTCATGATTTTTTGCAGAATTTTTAAGTAACGTTTACATGAGTAAATTCGAACTTTTAGGTTTGTATGAAAAAGTTGAACATTTCGTACTGAAAAATCAACATCATTTTTGTTTCTTTTGTGGAACCAAACCTGCTAATAGTTTTTGTGCCAATTCATAAACTCTCTAAAGGAAATTTTCCGCTGAACTACTTAGCGGAACTCTCATTAGGTAAGAAAGTTATAAGCTGTTTGACAGCGGTATGTCGTTTGTCATTGAAAAACAATAAATTCAATTGACATCACTGCTTGTGCCTCGGGAAATATTGCATGAAATGAAGTCATTATCTTGAACTGACCTTATCTTTGATGAAGGTATGTATTTTGTTTTATTTTTCCTTCTGAGTATTAGGTTTTTTAATCCATAATAGTTAAAGAGGAATGCCTCTGCCTGCAATGTTCTGGTTTGCAAACACATTGGCTTGGTCATTCAAGGGATATGAATGGATATTGAGCCCTAGGAATGAGCAGTTTCTCAGTGTAAGGCTAAACAAGATGTTGATTGGATTCCAGTTTTGTTCCGGAAATGAAGGCTACCATCGAAGTGAAGTAGGCCTTGGTGCAATTAGCAGCGATAGTTTTTTTCACCTGCCAAAATTCATAAAACTTATTTATAGTGTTATAATAAATTGTGAAAAATGATAGATCCTGTAGAATTAATTTGCCTCTTTAGCAACCTGCTATTGGTTAGTTCTGACCATTCTGTCAACGTTCCAGATTTGCAGAAACCATTGGAAGAAGATAAAGAATAGGTTACGGCTCCTCAACTTCCGTCCCATGGAAGCTATACCATTGAAAGACGTCTTCTACGATCTACGGATCTACGGAAAATGTTTTTTTTAATCTTTTTGAATCCTTTTTAATCTATATTTATAATAAAATGAACATAAAGCATGGATCACTACAAATCTGGACGCACTATTTATTTTACCATAGTGCTCCTAGTTGTCGGATCTCGAATGTTTTGGCAGCACTTTGTAGAGGAATGTTTCTTCTACCAGTGCTGAAAATTTCATTACGATTCGTTTTGTTTCAAAAAAGTTACACGTGGTGGAAGCCGCGAGATGAAAATAAATTTTGAACAACCACGTCAAAAACCCGACGTGGTCGGGGGGGATTTTTTTTTATTATCTGACGGGTTTGCGCCGGGGGTCTTCAGATTTTCCTCAAAATTGAAAATTTGGTTTATTTTTGCGACTTAAAAACACATGTATTTTTTCAGATTTCTAACATTTTTATTTTTTGAGTTAGCTTCGGTTAGATTTTTTTGTAAATAAAAAATAATTATTTTTCAAAGCTACATAACTCTGTTGTTTCTCAACGGAAATTATAAAATAGCACATCAAAATGCATTGAAATTTTATCAGCTTTCCAAATAGAATAGTTGTCAAAAATTAAATAATGACCTTCAACATGAAACGTTGTAAATAAACTTTAAATGGCGTCTAAAAGTACCGTCTGTACCACCGAATATTTTGCAAAAAATACCATTGTATAGCTCGATTCATGATGCAACTTTCATCTGAAGACACCAAAGTGGGCCATTAACACCTTGAAGAGTTATGAAAGAAATAATGACAATAAATCTTTTTTTTTTGCATCGAAAACAAACAATGGTCGAACAACTGCACTCACATATGGAGATAGCAAGCACTTCTAACAACATGGAAACAAAAGAACTTATCAAAGCTACTATTTTTTCGACCTTTTCAGACTGCCCTTACTCGCATAACAGTAAAATGATATGAATTTTCGTCATTTTAGGTCAACATAAGGCTTCAACATAAAAGACTAAAAATAGAGGTTTTGTTCTAGAAATTTCGAAAAAAAATATCAATTCGTGGCTGTCCTATATGAAATATACCTGAATAACAGTCCCATATGCGAAATACCACGGATTTGGTTACTTTTCAATGTTTCTTTCGGCGAAATAGTCTTTGGTTTATTGCTTTGAATCATTTAAACATTTTTTTTTAACTCACTTGATATCGAATTATGCACACTAGTTTTCGAAGGCAGGTCTGACTTTCTTAGGAATGACTACCTGAGCGAAAAACTATCGGATGCAATCAAAAATCGTAAAAAGATTCAACTTACAATGTGGAATTCATGATATTTTTTTGCAAAAGTATGTTTCTTTTTCTGACAATTGCATTTAGAAGTTCAAAAATGATCAAATTTAAGTCTTAGAAAGTATCTTGGTGAGAAAAATATATTTTGTATGGGACTGTTATGCTAGTAGATTCGAAAAAGGTTTCAAATATGGTCGATTAACAGTCCCATAATGAATAAAAATGGTGCTCTCGACCTTACCAATAACCCAATTTCGAAAATTTCAGGCCTAACGATTTATTATGACAACCTAGAAACGATTTTCGTTTGTGCTGAAAGTGGTGGTCACAATTTAAAAATATATTCCAAAACAGAAAAAGCTGATAGTCTCGCTTGTTTATTTTTGTATATGGGACTGTTATGAAAGAAGGGGCGGTAGATTGTTGCAGCTTAACTGACTTCATGTTATATCCAAAAATCTAATAACGTATTCGTTTATACCCAGTTTTGCACCAGGTCACAACAAGTTATGCACATTTTACTGTCATTTTTAGAAGTTTATGCGTTAAGTTATGCATCCGTAATTCCCCAGATTTGATTTAAAATGGACGGTGGAACACTGGAGATTCGTGTGTGAGCGATCGAGGTAGCAAAACACTGACGACGAATTATGTTCGTTCTAGTATAGTAAACCTCAAAACTGGGCGAATGTAGAAAACGAATACGGTAAAAGTATCATACTTTCATCATTTTACAGCCTAGGCTGGCCATACTGAGCTCTTTGATTATTTCTACAACATTTGTGCCACTTTCTCATACTTTTTTTATCAATGGGAAAGGATTTTTGTGTCCAGTGCTTAACTCCCGATATAAAAACTATGTAAAGCACGTCTATATTTCATTTTTTTAATCACATTTTTGTGATTCCAAACACAGGGACTGAACCTTCTACTATTGGCATTGATTATGCTTCACAATGATCTTTGATCGAAAAATTAATAAGTTATATAGTATATGACCAGGTTGTAAAAGCAACATACCCATTACTAGTTATATCACTTAAACAATACGATACTCAGAATTTTGGTTAAAATTTAAAGTCAGTTTTGCTGCAAACACTCTACAAAGCACGAAAAAGTAGTGTTTTTTACCTGCTTTGGTAAGTTCTTTTGTTTCCATGTTGTTAGAAGTGCTTGCTATCTCCATATGTGAGTGCAGTTGTTCGACCATTGTTTGTTTTCGATGCAAAAAAAGAGATTTATTGTCATTATTTCTTTCATAACTCTTCAAGGTGTTAATGGCCCACTTTGGTGTCTTCAGATGAAAGTTGCATCATGAATTGAGCTATATAATGGTATTTTTTGCAAAATATTCGGTGGTGCAGACGGTACTTTTAGACGCCATTTAAAGTTTATTTACAACTTTTCATGTTGAAGGTCATTATTTAATTTTTTTCAACTATTCTATTTGGAAAGCTGATAAAATTTCAATGCATTTTGATGTGCTATTTTATAATTTCCGTTGAGAAACAACAGAGTTATGTAGCTTTGAAAAATAATTATTTTTTATTTACAAAAAAACCTAACCGAAGCTAACTCAAAAAATAAAAATGTTAGAAATCTGAAAAAATACATGTGTTTTTAAGTCGCAAAAATGAACCAAATTTTCAATTTTGGGGAAAATCTGAAGACCCCCGGCGCAAATTGTCAGATAATAAAAAAAAATCCCCCGGGTTCAAAAATCGCGAAATCGTTAAAAATGGTCAAATCAACCGTGTGTAGCGTTCTCAAACGGGTCTGTGAGATGCGTACTATAGATCGGCAGGTTCATACCAAGCGTCATAGTGGAATTATGGATCAGAAACTGCATTTGAAGGTGTTGAGAACGATCAAGGAAAACACAGGGTAGTCGAACTATGACATTGCCAAGAAATCCAACGCCGACCGGTGCACCGTCAGCAGAATTCGTCTACGCGAAGGAATACGATCCTATCGGACCAGTAAGCAACCAAACCGGACATTGAAGCAGAATTTAGTAGCCAAAGGATGTGCCCGGAAGTTATACAACAAGATTCCAACGAAGTTCGACGGATGCATCCTCATGGATGACGAAACGTACGTGAAGATGGATTTTGGGCAGCTTTCTGGCCAAAAATTATGTAAAGCCACTGCAGTGGTGCACTGCACTGGTCATGGTGATGTCCCCGGCAACTTCAAATTCGTTTTTGCTGATAAGTTTGCAAGAAAGTGTTTGATCTGGCAAGGTATTTGCAGCTGCGGACGAAAAATTCCGGTTTTTTTGTGAAAAACAAAACCATGAACTCCGAAATTTACAAGGAGGAATGCCTGAAAAACTTTTTTTTCGTACATTAGATCTCACAAAGCACTAGTTAAGTTTTCGCCAGATTTGGCAAGCTGCCACTACAGCTAGGAGGTTCTACAGTGGTATTGGGCCAACGGGTGGATTTGGTCGAAAAGGACATCAACCCACCCAACTGCCCTCAATTCCGCTCTATCGAAAAATTTTGGGCAATTGTCAAGCAGAAGATGAAGAAGAATGGTAGGATGACTCGGGATGCAACAGAGATGAAGAGATTGTGGAACAAAATGGCCGCTGAGGTCAGCGAATAGGGTGTTCAAACTATAATGAGTGATACTCAACGAAAAGTTCGAAAATTTATCAAAACAACATCGGAATAATTTTTTTATTAGTTTTCCTTTTAAGTGCAATAAAAACCCTACATTTCAAGTTCAAAACATTTTTATTTCGTTTACATAGCTCCGAGATAGACCCGTTTTAATGCGTCCAGATTTGTAGTGATCCATGCTTTAACAAGACGGTTTGAAGGGATAATCACATTCGAGTTACGTATCTACTTGGGTGTTTCACACATCATCAGCTCCTGGAAAATTGAGCCGCTCAACTTTGTTTTGCTTTTGACGATCGGTAAAGAAAAGAGATCATCGTTTTACTAAAGATTAGTGGTTTCACTTACCGATTTGTTAAATGCATAAAAAACAACAGATAAAATTATTTTTAGCAGTTGTTTGTTGAATTGTGATTGTTTGTTGTAATTTGTTAAAAAGAGAATGATGTTCTTTCCAAGCGCGTCTTGTCTCAGTTGTTACCGAAAAAAGGTTTAAACTCAATTGATCCGTGTTGTAATTTTACTTTTAATTTTTGAATAATTTATTATGGAACTCAATAAGATCAAGTTGAAATAGGGACGTCCGAAAAAAAAAAATTAAAATATACTTAAAAATGTGTTAAAGTTTTAAATTTGAAAGTGTTATCTAAATAAATTTCAACTTCATACTAACTTTTCTTCTGAACTGAACCAAAAAAATTTTTTTTTAACAAAAAACATGTTTTTTTTTAACAAAAAACATGTGTTTTTTTTATTTTTATTTAAAAAGCAATCAAGAAAATGACCAATTCTCTGATATTATTTTGAGTCACCTACATTAAAATCATAGGATTAAAATGTTGTTATAAAGTTATCGATTTTGATGCCTTACGTCATTAATGCTGACTTAGTAAAGTATCATGTGCTTTAGACCGCTGCAAAAAATGGCTTTTTGCCCCCATATGTTTTTTCGATGCCTTTTGGTCACAACAGCCGCCGGCCGTGGCCTAGAGGATAGCATTCCAGTCTTCTAAGCCAGAGTCCATGAGATCGAATCCCGATCACGGCACACATAGTACACTTTCTGTGGTCTGGTGGTTTTAGCATTTGTAAGATGCTAGCCATAATACCCTTGAAAGATGTACGCCTTAGAGTTAAGTAAATTAGATCTCTTCAAAGAAACATGAAGTTTCACTGAGATCCTATATGTGTGTGTTCGTTATAAAAAAAAAATAAAAAATCTAAATCCATTGAAAAGTATTTAAAAATGACAGACATTCCTTGCTAGAGCTGTTAATAATTGCATGAAATGTTTTCGCAAAGGTTATATAAATCAATAAATTCTCTGGAAATGCAAAGCTGTTTTTTGAGATTTTTTATTTCTATGCTACGCTTATACAACTTTCAAATAAGTAGACCCAAAGATCGTAATGGGTAGCATCAAAGGGTACATTCCTCAAATAATCAGATAAAAACGCAAAAATTTAAGAAATTATTTTGAAAAAAAAAGTGTATAACATCGAATAACTTTTCTGGGATACAAGTTAGGTTCGTGCTTTGATGACATGGATTGTACTGCAAGAATCAAAGAATATTTTTCTTCCAAAGTTGAATTTTTCGGAACATTAAGTACATCTCTGGCGATTTTTGAATAAAAAAATTTGTTTTCCCATACAAATTTCCATACAAAATTAAATCTCGTTGCGCTAATTCAGGACTGAATGGATCGCTTCCGAAATTGCTATTTCTGGCAGCAAAAACAGTTAAAAAAAGTTATGGGAGGTGTAAAAATTTAAGAATTTGAAATTTCCATACAAAGCTTGCAGCGGTCTGCATCCATGCTTTGACTGAGTTAAGAGTAGGCTGTGGCCGAGTGAAGAGGACGTGTTTTTGTTGTCATTAAAAGTTGGAACAAATATCAAAAACCAGAAAATTGGGTAAACTTTTGAAATGGAAGCAATCCAGCGACGGAAATTTTCGGAACATTCGAACAGCAAACTCCCCCTCAAGATTCAAGCATACTTCCTGGAGGACTCCTCTAACACCTATATTTGGCAAATTGTATAGCGTTCCCGGTGAGCCCATTACTTTATGTCACTTTTCTCATATTTTCAATTCGTTTCAATTATATTATGGCCAAATCCCCGTCCATTGGAGTACTTTTAAATTCCAATTTCAATCGTCAAAACAATCATTTTTAAGTGATTTCTTCAGATCTTTTTTTCTTTTATTCCTGATTTTTTACAAATCTCACCTTAAATGCTTTTTGTTTGTCAAGGGACAGTTTTTTTCACTTGAGATCAAATAAAAAAAACAAACTTGAACGCACAGCATCATTTAAACAAGACTGTTGCAAATCAAAACGATACATTACTTGATAACGTGCCGCTATCAAGCCTACCCCTTTCTGATCTTAAAAACCCATTGATTTTTTTACTAACTCGTTTCAATATCGCTTTGTGTTGCAACAGGTCCTTGCTAAATTGCACAATTTACTGCTAGGTATCAGAAGGTTTTACATATGCTGTTGAATTCGTTATCCAGAAGTCCATAATATTCAATTAACAATTGTTTGGATTAGGTTTTACCAAACGGTAATGTACTTTCTTAGTTTGATATCGCCTTTTCAGTTTTGTAAGGCTAAGAATATGAAAGAGCCTTATTTATTAATTCGGCAAGATTAAATTACGGTAACTGAGCTGTTTTTTTTAAAACATGATATGAATTCGATGAAGCATAGTAAAAAATGAACAGAATTTATAATAATCATTTAAAATTCATCCCTTTCACTTTTCTCTACCTATCTATTGACTACTAGGACGTGGCCGGCGCCGTTATTGATGTTAAAAGAAAGAGCATCAGTTTTGTACACTGAATATGCTGCTTATCCCAAACGCCTTTCCTCTGACCTGACCCTTTGAATTGATGGCATCGGCCAATCTCGGGATGATGGTTGCTGCACAGTGGTCCAGAACAGGAATTTGACGAGACAAAATTAATAACGCAGAAAAGCTGAAATTTACACAAAAGGCATCTTCGGAAATGATGCTCATCAAACAATGCGCTTTAATAATACAGTTTCTGAATCAAAATGAAAAGTTCAGATGGCAACTAACTATCTTCTTCAGTGAGCGTTTTCGATTGATCAATGTGATCGTATCCCTCCCTTATATTATCCGAGTTAAGTAAGCTACTGATAGGTAGCAAAAACCTCCGAATGCTCGGCAGTTGTGCCGTTGTCTGTTTTTTTGGGTCTATCTACTCCATTTTGGGTGTTTTCTGGTAGTGCTATATTATTTTCTACCCGTTTTTGGGCATTGTCAGGTAAATTATTGTTTTTCTTTTTACCTAAGAATTTGAACAACCAAGTGTGCCCTGGTCCGATGTCTCCGTTCAAGAGTTGAACTGATTTTTCATTGAAAATTTCAATGCTTTCAGCAACATCAAATTTAAGCGAATTACTATTCAAATACCGAATCAGCGAGATATTCCCTCGATCAATAGAGTGACCTGATTCACACATGTGTAATGTTACTGCAGATCTAGGATTCTGTGAAAGAAGGATTTTCTTCTTTGAGTCAGATCTAGCTATAGCCATGTGTTCCTCGAATCTATCATTCAATTTTCTTTTGGTTTGTCCGATGTACACCTTATCACAGTCGGAACAATTGATTTTGTACACGCCAGATCTATGAAGGAGATCCACTGGATCTTTAGTCGATCCTAAGATGGATTTCAGTTGTTTATTAGAGCTAGTGAACACTAGTTCAATTTCAAACTTTGTCAAGGTTTGTCGCAATTCAACTACGTTGACACTGTTGAACTCCATGGACATTCGTTGAAACTCCTGCTGAATGGGGGTAGTGATAGATTTCCTTTGAAGCAATTTTTTTTTCCTTATGATGGCTTGAATGAATCTACTTTGGTATCCATTTGGAAAATATATTGAAGTTCCTTTTCGCTTCCTTCAGTTGAGAGAGGAATGGAGTTCTTCCGATGAATCATGTGGTGAAAAGCCGCCATCTTATGCTGGAACGAGTGGAAACGTGTATACAATTGCATGCATATTAATTCTAAGATATTATTTCATGTAAAAAGTGATGCATCAATTTTGAGCATCCACTTCGAGAAAAATTTTCGTTAACGGTCCAAGGAGTTCAAGTAGGCGTTGCCTTGCAAGGACGTTAAAGTTTTTACTACGTGATTTTTTTCCACTAGTAAGAAAATAGTATTCAAACGGTTAATTGAACATTCTATCGAGCTGATTCTAACCGCAAAGGTCAACATCATTGTGAAAGGCGCTATAGCTGATGGGAGAATTCAGCGGTTGCAAGAAGAGGAAAATCAGTTACAATAGATGCCAATTTTAAAACATCAGCAGCTCTGCTCCTTCCAACTAAAGACGTATCGATCCTAATCGGTAAGAATCTCCTCGATCAAAAATTGTCAGGTGCGATCCAATCTTTTTCAAGCTTTTGAATGCATTATTTTTATGAAAATCTATACGAAGGCAGAGTAGTTTGACATTTCTTTTTCATTTTTTTTCTATTGACGTTCGCCGTTTTTTTTTTTCATTTTTGTAAGTTTTTTCAACATTGCTTTTTTTTATTTTTGTCATATCTGTATTTTTTTTTTATTTTTGGTCATTTTTTGATATTTGTATATTTTTTCAGATTTGTCATTTTTTAATTATTGTTATTTTTGTTATTTTGTTAA
The DNA here is from genome assembly GCF_029784155.1 of Uranotaenia lowii. Taxonomy (NCBI): domain Eukaryota; kingdom Metazoa; phylum Arthropoda; class Insecta; order Diptera; family Culicidae; genus Uranotaenia; species Uranotaenia lowii. The sequence goes on from NC_073693.1 coordinate 368,865,092, forward strand.
TTTTTGGGATTTTGAAATGTAAGTCATTTTTGTCATTTCCATCGGTTTTGTTATTTGTGCCATTTTTGTCAGTTTATCTTTATATTTGTCATTTTGTAAATTTTATTATCTTCGCCTTCTTTGTAAATTATGTCATTTCTGTCTTTTTTTTTTCAAAAATCAGCTGTTTTTTCATTGCTTAATATAAAAATCCAAATCTTTGACACGGCAGTGTTTGATCTAAGTAATGACACTCCGTGCGCTGAACTTCGAAAAGTGTGAATGGCATACCCAAACTTGTCATTCATATGGAAGCACGAGAGAGTGGGGGGACAACTGCACGTATCTTTGAAAATATGGATGGAGTCACATTTTTGTCTCTTGTTGTTCTTCTTCTTGGTTCCTGTCCATTCTTCGCTTGTGCTAGCTCAAACTATTAGCAATTCCCGAAGAAGTGTTCGCTTCTTGCATGGCAAATTTGTGCTCACAGAATCGCACCTACACCACACTTTGCTCCACCTTTTTCAAGCCTTACATCGGCCTCTCGCCTATCGAATGCCAAAACCAAAATGAGCCCAAGCGACTAATAAATAATTTATAAACTAACGATATTCCATGTTAACGAACTATTATAATAAATTTCGCATTTTATGTGAATAAAATGATAATTAATTTTCCCTCTCACTCCAGAATGTTTCTCTCTCTCGCACTTTCTGTGGTGCCATATCAGGCAGGTTGTAGTTTTTTGCACTTTTGCTAGCCGGCCGTTTGTTGTTAGTTAGCGTATGGCAGAAAGCTTTTGTCCAATTAATTTTCGGGAGGGCGGAAATGTTTTCCCGGAATTTCGACCTCCCGGTTTGTCCCCCTTCTTTGAGGTTCAATTGGAAATATGGGGGGCCAAAAAGAAAAAAAAACTGTGCTGTGAGGAAGAAAGGGATCGTGGAATGCGAAAATTGATCAATTTTTGGGTCACACTTTGTTGTTGCCACCATCGTCAGTCTTCAGTGGGTTATTCGGTCTTTGGGTTTTGGGGGTTTTGTGAATTCCGACCGGTTAGCTGGAGTCTCCAAATTGGGGCTAAGCAATTTACTTAAGTCATGTGACCCCACAGTCCCTGCTGTTTCGGTAAATTTCGTTCCTTCATCACTTGACTTTGTTTTCATTAACTAAACTGGAAAGATGTCGGCCGTTTTGGTGGGGGTTGAGGTGAGGAAAAGAGCTGGGTGTTTTGTGTGGGTTTATGATGTCAATTTTGAACCTTGTCTTGTCTTGTGTCTACTGCTTAACATGGGGGCTTGATGACGCGTAGTTTTATGAGTCGTGCCGATGCGTGGGTTGATTCGTGCCATATGTGTAATGATCAGCCGGTTTAGCTCAAACTTTTTAGAGTGCAGCCTAGTCTAGCTAAACCATTTTTAGTTTTATTTTTCATTGAATGAATTTCAAACTAACAGTTTTTTTTCTTCTTTTCCAGGTATGTCAAATGAAATCATTTAATTTTGAATTGGTAAGCATTCGTAAATATTTTTATCGAGCAACTTTTCAACAACAATTAGTTGTCTGACCTTATCTCTGCTTTTATATTATGGCCAAATTTTGACAACAACTATGTTCTTTAACGACACCTGTCTAATCATTTAAACTTCGAAGAAGTTTTGTCACATTACCTGTTTCCCTTTTAAAAAATACCCTCTCTTCTTCAGACAAAACCCATTCAAAGCAAAAGAACAATGTTTATTAGTTGAAAGTTTAATTTCCTCCCCTAACCTGGAATCTTTGTCATTCTTCCAAAACTACCGAGCACATTTTTGCCAAGAAAAAATGAATCCCGAAATAACGACATGTCGCCTTCCCCTTACGAGAGGAGATATTTCGAAAGTGCTAATTGGAATATGTACGAACACTAGAAAGTGGAAGTTTTCCTTGTTTTGTGCCGTTGGAGTTAAAAGTGTTCACATTTTGTGAATGTGAAAAATTATAACAGCAACAACTTGATCCTGCCTGGGTTTTCGTTGCTGCTACAATTGTTTGAAGAAAATTAGAATGCCTCATTACCGTGTGAGGGTGGACTGCCATTAAAGCATTTAAAAGAAAAATACCATCTGGCACTTGCTCTAAGAGAAGAATGATTTCAAACGTTAGGACACATGCACAATAAAAGGGGGTTAGAGTGCAGGATTTCGTTTTATGTTCGTGCTTAATTTGTTCAAGATAAGTTGAACAGTTAAAACAAAATTGAAGAGTAACAAAAAAAAACATTGAAAGTTTAAAAATAAACAAAAATTTACCAAATCACAAAATATGACAAAAAATGATCAAAAATGTCAAAAAAATTAAAAAACGATAAAATATAACAAAAATGACCGAAAGGACAAAAATGACAAAAATGACAAAAATGACAAAAATGACAAAAATGACAAAAATGACAAAAATGACAAAAATGACAAAAATGACAAAAATGACAAAAATGACAAAAATGACAAAAATGACAAAAATGACAAAAATGACAAAAATGACAAAAATGACAAAAATGACAAAAATGACAAAAATGACAAAAATGACAAAAATGACAAAAATGACAAAAATGACAAAAATGACAAAAACGACAAAAATGACAAAAACGACAAAAATGACAAAAATGACAAAAGTGACAAAAATGACAAAAATGACAAAAGTGACAAAAATGACAAAAATGACAAAAATGACAAAAATGACAAAAATTACAAAAATGACAAAAATGACAAAAATGACAAAAATGACAAAAATGACAAAAATGACAAAAATGACAAAAATGACAAAAATGACAAAAATGACAAAAATGACAAAAATGACAAAAATGACAAAAATGACAAAAATGACAAAAATGACAAAAATGACAAAAATGACAAAAATGACAAAAATGACAAAAATGACAAAAATGACAAAAATGACAAAAATGACAAAAATGACAAAAATGACAAAAATGATAAAAATGATAAAAATGACAAAAATGACAAAAATGACAAAAATGACAAAAATGACAAAAATGACAAAAATGACAAAAATGACAAAAATGACAAAAATGACAAAAATGACAAAAATGACAAAAATGACAAAAATGACAAAAATGACAAAAATGACAAAAATGACAAAAATGACAAAAATGACAAAAATGACAAAAATGACAAAAATGACAAAAATGACAAAAATGACAAAAATGACAAAAATGACAAAAATGACAAAAATGACAAAAATGACAAAAATGACAAAAATGACAAAAATGACAAAAATGACAAAAATGACAAAAATGACAAAAATGACAAAAATGACAAAAATGACAAAAACGACAAAAACGACAAAAACGACAAAAATGACAAAAATGACAAAAATGACAAAAGTGACAAAAATGACAAAAATGACAAAAGTGACAAAAATGACAAAAATGACAAAAATGACAAAAATGACAAAAATGACAAAAATGACAAAAATTACAAAAATGACAAAAATGACAAAAATGACAAAAATGACAAAAATGACAAAAATGACAAAAATGACAAAAATGACAAAAATGACAAAAATGACAAAAATGACAAAAATGACAAAAATGACAAAAATGACAAAAATGACAAAAATGACAAAAATGACAAAAATGACAAAAATGACAAAAATGACAAAAATGACAAAAATGACAAAAATGATAAAAATGATAAAAATGACAAAAATGACAAAAATGACAAAAATGACAAAAATGACAAAAATGACAAAAATGACAAAAATGACAAAAATGACAAAAATGACAAAAATGACAAAAATGACAAAAATGACAAAAATGACAAAAATGACAAAAATGACAAAAATGACAAAAATGACAAAAATGACAAAAATGACAAAAATGACAAAAATGACAAAAATGACAAAAATGACAAAAATGACAAAAATGACAAAAATGACAAAAATGACAAAAATGACAAAAATGACAAAAATGACAAAAATGACAAAAATGACAAAAATGACAAAAATGACAAAAATGACAAAAATGACCAAAATCACAAAAATGACCAAAATGACTAAAATTATTAAAATGACATAAAACACAAAAATAACAAAAATGACAAAAATTACAAAAATGACCAAAATGACGAAAATATGCAGTGATTTTTTTATTATCATGTGTTTTTCGAATACCTTCTCAAAATAATTAAAATCGTTCGAAAAATGTCTGCACTTTTTTGAGAAATCTGTAAAACATTATCAAAACTTACACATAGTCTTAAAATTCAAATTTTACAATAATTCATGAGCTTATTTTGAATAATTTTATTGCTCTTTGTCTAAATATGCAATTAGTTTCCCTCTATCAGCTTTTGTTTTTAGAAAATTTTTTGAAAACGAGTAATTTCGTTAATAAAATTTCTGTCCTTTTTTCTACAAAACTGAAAAACATTGTAAAACATTTGAAAATAATGGTTTTAAATCAATAACGAACTTTCCCATAGACCGCAAGTTATTTTGACTTCTGCGACGAAAATAGGAGAAGTTTTAGTTTTGTTCAATTTTTTTCCAATTCTGTTAAATGCGAGTTTTTGAACGAATTTGAAAATAAAAATTAAATTAAGCTTTTTAAAATATTGTTTAAGGCAAAGCAGCTTTCATCAAATTGATGAAATGATACTTAACCTTTTTCAAAGAATAAAAAACCTTCATTAGTAATGTTAGGAATACTTCCAATGACATTCTTATATGTGTTCGTTGTTTAAATTTATAAATATTGTAGATTTAACCATTTTTTTAAAACATCTTATTCCTAAGATATGAATATCTTGGCAAAATAATATTCTTTGATTGAATAATAAGCAAATTCAGAATAAACTATTGTCTTTCAGTTATCAATAAGTTATCAGTTATCAAATCTTATTAATTTAAAAAAAAATCATACCGTCATAAGAGGTATTAGACAAAATTTGACAAAAGATATGAGTTTAAAACATAGACACCAAAAATCTTTTTCCCTTGAGTTTGGAATTGAATTTAACAATTATGTCTCGTAAGTGGTAAGACAATTTAATTTAAAAAAAAAAACTTTTGAAATGTGAAATAACTTATCGTTTTTCAATTTACCGAATTTCACGGTGCTTCGATTTATTATTTTTTTAATTTTTGTGAATAAGTTTGTTATTGTTTTTGAATGCTGATTTTTTCATTTCTGAGAACCTACTCTTCCTTGAAGCCTAAAGATCTTAATTTTAAATAAGAAAAATATTGTTTGTACTTGTACGTTTGGACCCAATATTTCAATCGACTGCGACGATATCTTCAGAGCTTGGAACTTAGAATTCACATTTCAAATTGATTTTAAATATATATTTATATTTTTTTCAAATTTAAGATGTAACCGCTGAATTTCACTATACCCAAAGCTTTAAATTATGTTTTTTGGAACATTTAATTTATATTCGTTTCCTGAAAATATATATTTCAAATTTTTAAACTAGGCTGCAAAAAATTTCTTTTCAAGCAAGTATCTATTTCAGAATAAGCAACAATCTGTTAAACAGTTTATAAATGACTTACGAAGAAAGCATTTTATTCAATATTTTGAAAAATTTTGAGTCGGATTGACAAAATGTATTTTTTTTTGAGTTTGTGCGACGGACGTAAGTGAAAAAATGGTTTTGGAAACCAACTTCCTTATTTTTTGTGCATTTTTGGTATGGTTATTATATCTTACTAATTTGAATTCGAACACTTCATAGATGAATCCTTTGCTCCTTCCTGTTTACTATAATATTAGTAGTTTAGAAAAATTATAAAAAAAATAATAAATTGCAAAATAAAAACGTTGGATTTTGGCAACACAAAATTTACGAGCGTGTTGCCTAAAATGAACAGGGTCTATATTTTAATTTATCTTTTCTTAAATTCGATCGCCTAAAGGAGAAAATTCAATATTGTAGTGAAGAGACATTTAATTAAAAAAAAACTGAATTTGATGTTGCAGTACATAGGCATTTTTTCAATTTAGTTCTATAACCTATATGTGCAATTTCAACTTTCTATAGTTGACGTTCTCTTGACACAGTGTTGCAAAAAAAAAAAAATAACACACATGGACATGTGAAGATAACACCTATTCACACGAAAAAAAAAACTAATAACAATAATAATTTCGAAAAATTGTTCCATGGTTCAAAAGTCTTAATCCAAATTCACTTGAAGTATACAACTGTTCTGGTAAAGATATAGAAAGTGCAGAAGTTCGGGTAAAATGATTTTGTTATCAGAGTCGACAATATTGAACTCAACGGTCAATTTCCTTTTAGGGACAGTCGAGTTCGATCGAGTTAACTCATTAGCTGTTAACGATTCCAAAAAGCAGTTCCACAGAATCAAGCTATTTAACCGAAATACTTTTCGAGTCGAATCACCCAATCATCGTTTAATATTTAATCCCATATAGTCCAGTTTCCCAGATTTTTGTCCTTTGAGAAGCAAACACAAAAAAAACTGGCAAAGTCCCTTCTCGACAGAAATCGACTAATCCGAAATGTTTTCACCAGGTAGATACTTGAAAGTGTAGGTACAGAGTCGTAAATGTGAATGAATCTCTGCCCTCTCCTTTAGCTTTGGTCAGTCCGTGGAATACAACCAGATGGCCCACTTTACTTGCTACTGAAGGACACTTTCCGTAAGTTTCCATTAGAGAGGAAGGATCCGTCGTCGTCCTCGACGTTGATGCTCGCCCTGGTCCATTCACAGGGAGGCTGCATGAGTGTAATTTCGATACACTTTCAGCGATGTGGTGATAATGGTTGGCTGCTGATTACACTTTCCTGAGGGCTGGGACCAGACAGAGGACGACGAACGGCCATTATTCCTTGGATTGGAGGTTACAAGAGGGGACATTGGAAAACTTTGACCAGCAACCGTATTCTCTGACCGTCTGGTAGCAACGAAGGGAAAAAGGAAGAAAAGTATAAAAGGTTGCAGAAAAATGTAGGTGGACAATGTGATGTCCTGCTGGTTTTCTTGATTAGTAAGACTGCTGAGGGTGGAAATCGAGAAGAGGAAAACGAAAACAGAAACCAGGCCATCCAGCCAGACACGACCTCGAAAATGTCTCGGACTTAGTTTTATGAACGATTCCATTGCTCTGCCTGTCGCTGCAGACGTCAAAACGATATGGAAAATTAATACCCGAAATGGGAAACGGGAGCGTTAATTGAATAGATGCTGAGATGAGGTCAATAGGAACAACTTTTGGTGATTTCAATCAATTTGCAAATATTCTTATGACGTCTCTTGGGAACAGGGTGATATTGTGGAAAAGTCAAGGCAGTTCGCTTAACTGTTGTGACTTTCTTAGCAAGACCTTTATTATATCTTTTTTTTATTGCATTTTGCGGTATTTACCACATGGTTGGCCTGGGCATAGTAATCTCTGCAATGCATTTTTGAATGTACCACGGATTTTGCTGAAAAGTTAAATGAAGGACGCAAGTCGTTCATTTTCAAAGATGTTACATGTTTTGGCTATGTTGATAAAAGAGAAGAGGAAGAAGAAGGCGATGCGATGGAGGTAATATTTTGCTTGAAAAAAACATACTTGTAGATGAATCCAAATATCTCAGGCTACATATCATCAATTTGAAATCTGTTTCCCTCATATGGAAGTTAAATCAACCATCATATTTTCAACATATATTGATTAAAATCCTCGTGAAATGTGAACATGCAGATTAAAACCGTTGCTAAAGTAGATTTTTTTCTGAAATGCATTTTATAAAGTTTTTTTTTATCACAATGTCACAAACAACAACAATACTGTTGATTGTACATAAAAGTGAATCAGGTTTATCCACATTCAATATGAGAGAAAAAGATTTCAAAGCCGAGATATCTGGCTTATGTACAAGTACGTTTTTCTTTGAAGCAAAATAAAGTAGGCAGTGACCTTCGAACATCGCACACGCTTTTTTCGAGCTTCGTAAACAATTTTATTTAATAAGGGTAGGTATATACGGACGATAGTATTGGCGAAAAATTGGCCTCAGCCATAACCTCAAATTTTGATTTGCTGGCGGCCCCACCAGTGATGCTAGGGGCGTTTTTAAAATCACTGTTACGAGAAGTTGCAAATTCTCGGTACTCATGAAAAGGTTTTTCAATGCAATTTAAAAAATATAATCATTTTCCAAACATCAATGCACTTGGCACCCCTGATCACCCAAAAAAACCAAAACACGAACATCTGTGTATCGCTTTTCTACAGGGCGAATTTGTCGATATTGTATAGTACTAGAAAATCGCGTTTATCGTGCGCCCTTCTCAAAAATCGATTCTGTTCTCCCATGGTTTGAGGTTAGGGCTGAGGCCTCCTGCTGAGCTGGTGTTCGTGAAGAACTGTCAATATATCCTAATATGTTTTAAAAGTTACATTTGAGTTTGTTTTCTTTTGTTTGATAGCGAAGATAAAAACATCTGTGACCAATGCATTTTGTGATAGTGATATTGTTATAAGTGAAACGAGATATTCCCCCAGCGTGGGTGAGTTTTTGAATGAGCCATTTCCGCTAGTGAATTTCCCCGAAATCTGTCGCTGTTTTCTAGGAAAAGTCCGCCAATAGTTTGGCCAAGAGGAAAATAAATCAATAACAAAATGTCTCTTACGATTTCGGACGTGTACTTCCCTGGATTTCTTCAAAAATAGTGCTGATATAGAAACTTGCTTGTCCTCTTTCATTAAACCATAGTTTATGATGGCTTGGAAACAGTTGTTTTTATTTTTCTGTGCATGCGGTTTTCTAAATGCCGTCTTTAAGTCGCGGCTTACTGTGACCTGGAAAATTACTAAATTTGCTGCGCAAAGATAAATATTAGACTAGTTCACTTTTCGACTTTTTTTTGCTGACCACAACGCTGCTTTCAAGATTTGATCCTCATTCATTCTGAAGTACTCTCACTGATAAGCTGATATAACTTCCCCTGCGTAGGAGAAAAATATTCATCGCCCAGAGCTCCTTGCGCCACTAGCTCATTATTCCCTAAGCTTCGTGTCCCGATCATGTTATGATACCAATAGCCTAATTTTTTTTTTTACGTAAATCATTAAATTTTTGACAATTCGAAAATATTTTTTATGAAGTTATGTAACTCAGTTAGTTTAAATTTTAGTTTCAATGTATCGGATCAATTCCTTTCTTATTGAAGAAGAGTGTATGATCTTTTGAAAATTTTATCCAAAGGGTAAATTTGAAGAAATTTCAAATGATCTAAAAAGTACATATATTCTCTAATGAAATGCCTAGACTAAATCGTTCACCAGAAGATCCTTTTTTAAAGAACTGCGATTTTTTCTCAATAAGATAAGGAACATTTTCGCTTTGAAAGTCTTAAAATCTATAACTTTTATTCATTTACAAAAATTTATTCTTATATACTGTTAAAATTTGATACAACTATATTAGGAATAATTTTTTAAATTTTAATATCCTATTCATTGGAATAGTTTTTTTTAAATATGAGGAATTGATTTTCATATGAAGGCAGGTTTCAAATTTTGTTCCTCAAATTTCAAGCCTCAATGAATCTAGAACATTTCAACCATCGGGACCTGTTTTCACTGGGAGGAAAACATAACAAAAATTGAACACCATAGCATGAAATTTCTATATATTTTTCTACGTGTCATTAGAAGACGTGGAGTAATTTTTTAATGCTAGTTAAGACACGAACCTTTGGTTAATGGAAATGTGGTGCAGAGTTATATCAGTTTATCAGTGGTACTCTGGCCAAATTCGAGCTCATTTGGGCAAGTTTCCAGATCGTATGCAATTCTTTAAATTTTTAACCTTTTAGCTGATTTATGTATTCAAAATAGCTTGTTTAATTTGAACCTTTAAAATTAAACTAACAATCAAAGTTATAAGTATAAGTGATCTCTTGCAATAACCATTCCCCTGCAAAAAATCATCTTGATATTTATCTTGATTCTCATATACGAGTAGAATCTGAATTTTGAAAATTTATTCTAAATCTTTATTCTTCAAGCCGATTTTTGAAATGTAAAAAAAGATTCCTAAATACAGATGGCAAATCAGCATTTCCATTACAATTTGGAATTGGAATTTGGAATAAAATGTGAATGAAATGATAAAAATAATTGAATCTGCCTTGAGTGGTCTATTTTGGAGCCCCAATTTGAGCAATTGCAAAACAGCATGTCATTTCCGTTTTTTAATGATGATTAGAACCGAAAATAAAGACTCATAAACTTGATACAGAATAAAGTATGAAAACAAAAATGCAAGTAAGATTTTAATAACATGGAATCAGAACCTCTGTAATGAGTATAAACTCATTTAAAATTTAATGTTCAGAATCGAATTTCAAGCCACAAGAAATTTTTGAAAAACTGAAGCAGAATTTTGAACCTGGGGATTGGTTCTCGAGGTTTTGACGTTATCTTTGAGTTAAGATTGTTACTCATGAATAAGCTTACTCAATGATCAAAATTTGATTAAGAATTTTGAATTTTGCGTAGAGACTAGGATACCTCGCTAGCATTTCTTGGCCCTCATGGGGGGTAGGGAGGTGAGGTGGGACAGGGAGTAATGCAAACTGGTGCTTATCACAATTGAATTCAGATTCTAAATTTTAAATATGTAGCTGAAACGCTTTTCATTTTTACAGTTTACTTTATTTATTTATTTATTTATTTATTTATCTCTTTATTTCGCCAAAATCGTAGGCTACATATATATTCTTAAACATAGGAATTACATTCTTAATATTAACTTACATACTAAAATGTTAGGTTCTTCAGTACCTGTTTTCGCACTTTTTAGCTGCTGTTTAGATATAGTAAATTCTATGTTCTGGTAGTTTTTATCATAATTCTGCATAAGACAATGAATTGGAGTATTTTTTCTTCATAATCAGTTCGGGCAGAGGTTAAAATAAATAGATTTCTGGTTCTCAACTGGCGACACGGACAATAAAATTTTAACAAATAGATAATTAGACTGAACACGCTGGTTAATAATGTCGTTTATAAAAGAGACTGCAGCAAATTCTCTTATCGGAGGATAAGAAAATGATTAGAATGTTATGTCAGTTTCGAGATATTTTGTTAAATTCAACACAAATTTCATTTCATTTCATTTTTATGAAAAAAAACATCTCGTTTCATATCCGTGGACATTCATGGAGATTTTTTGCCAGCTAACCTATACTCGGTTTATGTAAATGTTATTCTGGTTTAAAATAAAAATCTAAATACTGATTTCTTATGAACCTGTCTGAGTCAGAATACTAAACATACAATAAGCAATTCACTGTTTGTTGAGAAAGAAAAACTTCATGGGGGTTAATCTTCAAATATTCTTTTCCAAATATCCTTTGCCATGATTAGGATAATATGTCAAAAACACTATTAAATTAATAGAAATACAAAAAACAAAAATAAAAAAATGACACAAATGATAGAAAATGGCAAAAATTTAAAAAAGAACCTTAAAAGCATGACTCTAGTAAAAAAAAGTCAAAACTAAACAACTCTGATTATTTTCGGTTGAGAAGAGGTAATTTGAATCGAATTTCAGGATCATTATTGCGTGTTTATTTTGTGTTATGTAGGTATGACCTCAGCTCACTTTCTTAGGGAACATTAAAATGTCTTGAACTGTTTGACGCATCTAATTGCCAATCACAGGATCCATTTATGAAAACGGCCTAACCATTTCCTTCCGGTGGCAGTTCTTATGCCGGCAAATGAGCTTTGCGAGTAGCACCAGTCCAGTTAGAGCCACAGCGAAAACGTAAAGATTAATGTTAACCTCATCATTCCTACAACTTTGCAACTGCGTCACAAGCGCGCTTTAACGCTCACAGTCGCATTCGGCCACTTTATATATTTCCTCAGAGTCATAATATCTTTTTAATTTAACACTTGACAGTATAGAATTCGTTTTGGGATCGATATTTTCCATCATTATTTCCGTTCCATTCTTGGCGCTTAGTCTGAGTTTATCATCGAATAGGTCACACTTGTTGGACTGTTTTTTGATCGGATCATTTCGCTCTAAGCATTTGAGGGTTCCATTGGGTTCGGTGATGATTTGGAAATGTAACTTATAACGGACTTCACTAGCTCGACAATCAAAACCAATGGTAAGCATCTGTTGAAACAGCGTCCCGTGCTGGTGATCGGTCAAAGATATCATTAGCCAAATGCATCTTGACCAAGATTTTGTGCTGCCGACCAGTTTCTGAAAATATCCTCCCTCTGGGCTGTCGGTCATTTGCTCCGCGTACATTGAAACTAGTGCAAAATCTTTAATGGTACAAATCGGGTGGGCGGATTCCATCACTGGCAGCGAGCAATCGGTAAGGACGCACTTGATCGAATCCACTTGGGCTAATCTCGAAATTGCCAGTAGCAGCAGCAATGATCGTGGAGCTACACTTTCGGAAAAGGCACTTCCGCGGCTGACTAAGTCCATAGTTGAGAAGAAAATGAATCATGACCCAGTCAAGCGAAGGTGTCATTCAAACCTAAGGAAGAAGGTCGTTGAGAAATATTCATAAGCTAAAAAGCTGCTCTACCTGGGAAATGAATCGATAGTGAATATTGATTAAGGTCATGAGTAATCCTTAGGGAAGCAGATTACGACAAATTCTGATTTCCAGGAATATTACATTAATTCTGTGTATAAAAGCAAATCAGATCTTCGTTCCAAAATTGTCAAAATGGTCACAATTGTCAAAATTGTTTAAATTGTCGAAATTGTTCAAATTGTCAAAATTGTAAAATTGTCAAATTTGTCAAAGATGTTAAAATTGTCAAATTTGTCGATAATTTCAAAACTGTCGAAATTTTCAAGATTGTCAGAATTGTTTAAATTGACAGAATTGTCAAAATTGTCAAGATTCTCTAAATTGACCGAATTTTCAAAATTGTCAAAATTATCAAAATTGTCAAAATTGTCAAAATTGTCAATATTGTTCAAAATTGAAAATATTGTCAAAATTTCATCATTGTTAAAATTTCAAAACTGTCAAAATGGTCAAAATTGTCAAAATTGTTAAAATTGGCCAAAATGTCAAAACTGTCAACAATGCCAAAGTTGTCAAAACTATGAAAATAGTCAAAATTGCCAAAAAAATTTTAATTGTCAAAATTATATAAATTCCAAAATTAACGACATTATCAAATTGTGAAAATTTTCAAAATTGTATAAATTGTGCAAATTGTTAAAATTGTCAAAAACTTCGAAATTGTCAAATTTGTCAAAATTTTCAAAATTTTTAAAATAGTCAAAATTTTCAAAATTGTCGAAACTGTCGATATTTTTAAAATTTTCAAAATAGTGAACATTGATAAAATTGTCAAAATTTCAAAATTTTCAAGATTTTTACAATTTTCTTAAATGTGAAAATTTTCAAAATTGTCAAAATTTTCAAAATGATTAAAATCGTCAAAGTAGTCATAATTGTCAACATTTTAAAAATTGTGAAAATTGTCAAAATTTTCAAAAGTCTTCTTGTTTTTAAAATTGACAAAATTGACAAAATTGACAAAATTGACAAAATTGACAAAATTGATAAAAGTGACAATTTTGACAGTTTTGAAAATTTTGTCAAATTTTGTCAATTTCGTCAATTTTGTCAATTTTGTCAATTTTGTAAATTTTGTCAATTTCGTCAATTTTGTCAATGTTGTCAATTATATCAATTTTATCAATTTTGTAAATTCTTATCAATTTTGTCAATTTTGTCAATTTTGTCAATTTTGTCAATTTTGTCAATTTTGTTAATTTTGTCAATTTTGTCAATTTTGTCAATTTTGTCAATTTTGTCAATTTTTTCAATTTTGTCAATTTTGTCAGTTTTGTCAATTTTGTCAATTTTTTCAATTTTGTCAATTTTGTCAGTTTTGTCACTTTTGTTAATTTTCAATTTTGTCATTTTTGTGAATATTGACAGTTTTTTGAATTTTGAAAATTTTGATAATTTTCAAAATGTTGAAAATGTTGACAATTTTGACAATCTTGAAGTTTTTTAAAATTTTGAAAATCTTGACAATTTGGGCAATTTTGACAATTTTGACAATTTGAACAATTTCGATAATTTTGACATTTTTGTCAATTCGGCCAATTTTGCGAATCTTGGCAATATTGAGAATCTTGACAATTTTGACAATTCTGACAATTTTGACAGTCTTTAAAATTTTGGCAATTTTGAAAATGTTGACCATTTTGTCACCTTTGACAAATTTGGAAATTTTAACATCTTTGACAATTTCGACTATTTTACAATTTTTGACCATTTTGACCATTTTGACAATTTTGACCATTTTTACAAGTTTGACAATTTAAACAATACATATCGACAATTTTGTCAATTTTGTTAATTTTGTCGATTTTGTCAATTTTGTCTCTTTAGTCAATTTTGTCAATTTTGTCAATTTTTTTTTAATTTTGCCAATTTGGTCAATTTTATCAATTTTGTCAATTGTGTAAATTTTGTCAATTTTGTCAATTTCGTCAATTTTGTCATCTTTGACTAAATTAACAGAATTGTTAAAAATTTACAAAATTATTAAAATTTTCAAAATTGTCAAATTTGTCAATTTTGTCAAAATTGTCAACATAGTCAAAATTGTTTAAATTGTTAAAATTGTTAAAAATAGTCAAAAATAGTCAAAAATGTCAAAAAGTCAAAATTGTCAAAATTGTTTAAATTGATTCAGTTGTCCAAATTATCAAAATTAACAAAAATATCTTTTTTGAATTACCATAATTGCCAATATGGTCAATATTGTTAATATGCCAAATTGGCTAAATTGACCAAAATATCAAAAATACCAAAATTTTCCAAATTTTCCTTATTATTAAAATTGTTGAAGTTGTCTGAATTGTCAAAATTTTCAAAGTTGTCTGAATTGTCAAAACTGTCAAAATTGTCAAAATTTTTAAAATGGTCCAAAATATTGAAATTGTCAAATTTGACTAAATTGTTAAGACTGTGCCCTGAAAATCAACAATATTATGACCATTCCGAAGGCATTTAAAAATATGACTTCTAGATTAGTCAATATATTCCTCGAAATACTATACTCACTTATTTGTTTTTTTTTTTACAATTCAACGTTTGTCTCATCGGATCATACATTTGTGAATTTTGGCCCACCTCCTGGGGCCTGGGACCTAAACGTGAAACTTAATCCTTCAAAGCTGCGGTTTTACGGCTGCCGATCAGAGCTCAGCCGCGCTCAAGTATCGATCGTGTGTGCTCTCTGCTCGAAGATTGTCCCGCCTTCCTCCCCCAGCCATTTAAAATCTTTGGCTGTGCGCTCAGGGCTCAACCACCTCTTTCATCTCATCCCACCCACCCGATTATGATGAAACGATTTGCCTGCCTGCCTCTGGTGGTGGTTTGTGTGTTGGGCTGGTTAGGGGTTAGGTGTAGGGTACAAGAAGCAGCAAGTTTTGTTTGTAAAACTGTTTGTGATTATACGACAAAACGTGTACCGAAACCCGTTTTTTGGATTGAGGTAAGGAAGCAAAACGCGACTCGACACATGCTACAATGAGTAACTTTGTTTTGGTGGTGAAGAAAGAGAGGGGGGAGGGGGATGTGAATGAACCACACATTCGCACGACGAAGCGGCGAGACGAGGAACGAGTGAAGAGAAGAGCAGAAGAGACCGAGAAAAAGCTTAATGAATTGTGGTCGGGAGGCCTTTTTTGCATAAATTAAAGGGAATTTGAGCTTCGGTTTTGGTTGCCCCTTTTTTCCGCTGCAGGGCGGCTTGAGGTGGGCGGCTCAGCAGGGAGGGTTCAGATATGTATAAATATACATATTACACAAGGTTTCGGGTGTCACAAGTTTTCGGGGACTCTGAGGCTGCTGGGCGGTCTCGTCTGACTCTCTGTTGTGGAAGTTGTTCTGCTGCCTAATGGGCTAATGAATATTTGTACACCTTCTGCATTAGAGCGTAATTAAGCGAAACAGTAATTACCGACACACGAGCAGTCGGAACATGATTGTAGGTATATAGTCCTGTACTTGCTTGCTGCCTTGCTTGTGTTAAACTCTCGGTTTAAACCTTCAATTTTAAGCACGTAGCTTAAAATTTAACGTCACTCGTCGCGTTTTGAGTAACACTTTGCGTGTCATAATTGAAATTTCCCTCTGCATTCGAAAAATTTGCAGGTACTGCTCTCAGTAATATGAATTAGATTCGATGAAAATAAATCCAATCAGTATATAGTTAAATAAGCTGATTTCACTACATATATTTATAACTTCACATTCAATCTTTTCTATTATTGCGTTCTTAAAGATTTTATTGTGTGTATACTACGAACTTTGGGAACGAAAGAGATCTGAACTGAAAGAGAAACTGAACTGAGGCCCTTAGAGGCAAAGAGGTATAAGTGCAAACAATATGAATTAAATTAACCCCACTAAAAACGATGAGAAACCAAGTTATAACATTGTTACACTTTAATATTTCAGCTATTTTGTTTCGCTCTTTTAAATTGAATTCCTGAAGATGGGCTCTTCCTCAAGCACCGGACCTCATTCGTTGCGTTCATTTGCACGACGCTCTAGCCAAGTTCGCAGAACTTTTTTTTGTGTTTTTGCCAAACAAATTCTCGAATTCTGTGATTTTAACCAAATTTTGTGACGCTTTCTGTGACGCTATTTCTATGAAGTTCATTGGGAAATCATGTCTAACATCAACAAATTGGGAATTACTTACATTTTTAATAGAAAAAATCAATGTAAATTACCTTGTTTTCAAATTTTCAAGATTCATAGTCAGAAATAAAAAGTCAAAAGTGACGAAAAAATAAAATTTTGGAAATTGGTTCAAAATTTACAAAATTTGTTAATTCTGTGAAAATTTCAAAAAATCTGTGATCTGTGACCCAGATTCTGTGACGATATTTTGCTCAAAATTCTGTGATAATACCGATCTTTCTGTGATTTCGGCAACCTTGGCTCTAGCCCATGTATGAGCTCGACGACTTTCTTCTGGCTTCCTGATCTACCAGTGGTTCCAGCCCGTCGATCTTCCATGGTGCCTGGCTCGACAACCTCCAACTGGCCTCTAGGTGCGATGACCTTCCAATCGGCTTCTGGTTCAATGACCTTCCATGGTCCCTGATCCGAAGACCTCCACCTGGCTCCGATCCGCCGACCTTTCATGAACTCCTGGTCTCGACTCCCTTTCTGCGGCTCGAAGCTTTCTCCTGCGCCTCGACGACCGCCACGACAACGGTCCGACGACCTTCCATGGCATCGGCTTGACGAACTTCCTTGGTACCCTGCTCGTAAGTCCTCCAGTGGCTCCTGGTCCGACGACCACCATCTGTTCCTGACTTGACGACGTTCATGATACTGGCCCGCCAACCTTCCACGGCTTCCGTTCCAACGACCATGTCGCTGCCCCAGTACAGCGACCTTCCATGGCACTGGTCCGACGACCTTCCGTTGACGAATTCCAATAGATTTTGATTGGACTTCTAATGGATCCGATCAAAAGACCTTCCAGGCCACCTGTCCGACGACCACCCCTGGGACCTTCCATAGCGTCTTGGTCTGACCACCTTCCACGGTTCCCGGTTCGCCAACCTTCCAATGGCCCCGGCACAACGACCTCCCAATGGCTCTGCACCGACGACCTTTCAGTGGCTCTGGTTCCTGCCTCGATGACCTCCCAATGGTTCCTAATCAGTGAATCAAATTGTCCCTGATATTGTCTTAAAATAGCTTAGCTTAGCTTAGCTTGATTGACTACTCACATCCACCTTAAATCATTGAACTCGAAGTGCACCATATGATATTCTATGTTCAAAATTAATCATTCTTATCGGCTAATCATCTTATAACTTCGTAGGGTTTTATTGATTTACTTTTTCTTGATCGGAATCGTTACTAAAAAAACACATTTCGAATTCCATGATCGTAGGCGTGGCTCAGTAGAACAAGTTCCACATTGCCAATGGTTGCTACTCCGTGATTGACCGAGGCCATCAATTTTGTCCAGAGGTCAAAAGAATGGTGTCTGGGATTGACAACACATCCACAATAAACAAAACACGTCCGTAGTAGTCAATAGATAGAAAGGAAAATAAGAGAAAGGGATGATAGAAAATAAATTCATGCTTCAGGACCCAGGTCACCTCTGCTTCCTAGCAAACAATTTTCTCGTGGATGGGGGTAAAAGGATATGATCAGGAGACACTTCTGGCCAGTGTTATGCGATCTAGATTAAAAAAAAAACTATTTTTCCTAGCTTTGGTGATATTCTTGTAAAATTTTTAAATTTACAGATGATGTAACAAGTTTGATGAAAATATTTACCAAACAAAAGAACTGTAACTTTACTACACAACTGGTACATGTATTATTTTAACTAGATCCTTTTGTTTCATTTTTCTCAATCATTTTATGTAAACTGTGACAGTTCGTGATTACTATCCAAGGTAATGAATAACTTGTTCTATTGTGGGTTATGTCAAGTAATTTGTTTTCTTTGATTATTTATAGGGTTAATACTATCCTACCCTATTATTTAATTTAATAGTTCTTATCATCCGATCATTCAGACCCGAATGAACTTTGCAGTGAGAAGGTCACTTGTAAATATAGTTAACATCAAATTTTAACTTTCGTTTGATAAATGGCATGCTAGTTTCAAGGTTTTTTAAATCATTTGAGGCAAACGAAAAGGAAATGAGTTTAAGAGTTGTTTTTTTAAACTCGTTACAAAAAATATTTTTATGTTTATATTATGTATTTTATGATAGAAATATTTAACTAAATACTGCAACTTACATGAAACCAGCTTTTGTTCAAACTTTATGAATAAACTTTTTAATATTATCACGTTGAATTAAATATGAAGAACATATTATTTACGATAACGACTTATTTCTCTTTATGAATACTTCTCTAAGAGTAAGCTAGTAAAATTATAAATTATAATAAATTATTCATTAAAAAAATTTCTAGGAAAAATCCATAACCACTTAAACTCCACCAACTTTTTTGCGCTGATGGTGCAAAACCATCGCTACGTGCTACTACGAAACATTACATCAAACTAATATTGTATAAATTTTGAGTTTCATCCCAAAATTTTGAACCTTTTAGAACTAACAGCTAAAAAAACTTGTGCTTTTAAGGAAAAAAGGATATTAAATTCCTCAAATTAAAACAATACTAGATTGTGTTGAATATTTCTTAAAATGTTAAGGGAAAAAACAGTTTTCCCAATCAATAAAAACTTCATTATCCAAAAATTTAAAGACATTTTTCGTTACCGCGTCATCCAAGGACCAAATTTCGGAAAAGCAATTTTCAGTTTATTCCGAATGTACAGACAATTGGCGCTGAATGAAATCACACACACTTAATTTAACGTTATCAACTAACTTTTCATATTTCTATCCTCCAAAACTTGCTCAAATTCACAAAAAAATATCCTCTAAAAACAATCGCGTTCAATTTGAAACAGTGTTCTCCGGTTTCCCAAATCATGATAACAAGGGAACAATTTTTAGATAAACGGAATAAATATAAACAGAAATCACTTATAAAGTTAGAACGGGCTCACCAAAGCAAAGGAAATGTTGACCTCGAACGATCCAGGGCACAGAAATGGCTTCAACTGCTGTTAAAACCTTAGCCAACGTTTCTTGCACCTACGGAGGGGGCAATGACACTTGACACTTGACCATTTCTTCCAGGTGTAGAAAATTCTTGGCTAAGATGGATCAGGTGATGTTGGGGAGACTATCGGGATCGCTTCTTCAAAGAATTAGAATCATAAAAGCTTCAATCTTTGATAATTTCTTTGAAAACTTCAAAAATTTTAAATTTTTGGAATTGCCTCCCTGATATTGTCTTAAAATAATCGACAAAGTCGACATATGGTTTTGTCTTTCTTCTCTCTCTGTGCGACAACCTTTTGTCTCTTCCGTATGTGTAGCATTAAGTACAAAATGAAATAGGTAATCAAGAATTGTCGCGTCGTTGAGAAGATAATGACAAATTCTAATGTGAAATTGTTCTGAAATTTATGTGGGTAATCTTGCTGGTTTCGTGATAATGAAAAATTAGTGTAATGGTTAGCACTTTGGACTCTGATACCTGAACATTAAGGGAACCCATGTTAGAAGAGGTACAGGGACACTGAGTCATGTCCATGGCCAATCTGGCAGGATCCGGAACGAAATATGTCAAAGTTATCGAATAGAGACTTGCGGCATATTAATAGAAAGCTCTTGACAGCTTCTCCTATCGATTCCCTTCATGAAGAGACCAAGTGCTTTCTATCAATATGCCGCAAGTCTCAATCCGATAACTTTGACATATTTCGTTCCGGAACCGGCAAGATTGGTCATGGTCACGAACCAGTGTCCCCGAATCGCTTCTAATATCGATATCCTTCATGCTGAGGCTAAGAGCTTTCTTCCAATATCTTGCAAGTTTTGATCCAATACCTTGCGGGCTTCGACCAAGGTTGCCGAAATCACAGTAAAACCTATAATTTCACAGAATGTTGAGCCGATTTTCATCACAGATTCTATGTCACAGAACACAGAATTTCGGAAATATTCACAGATTTCATAGAATTTGAAAATTTTGGACTACTTTTCAAAATTTAATTTTTGATGTAAATATAAATTTTGGATGATGATCTTTAAATTGGAAAAATATGATCAAATTAGTAATGTTAATTGATTTTTCTTAAGTAAAAAAAAAGTAAAATATAATTAAAAAGCAATTTCACATGAATTTTGAATGAAATTAATAGAATAAGCATAACAGAAAACCGTCACAGAATTTTCGGGTAAAATCACAGTAAGTCAGATTTTTTTTCGTCAAAACACAGAATTTTTTTCGGCATCCTTGTCCTTCCTTCGGCGCTTGCTCTACTAGCTACTGTCATTACCATTAGCGAGATAGAACTTGTTCTAATTAGCCACTCCAGCGATTGTGGGATTCCAAATAAACAGATTTACGATTAATAATGATAACATCATATCTACCTCAAATTGTCAAACCTGGAACGCAGAATCGAAATAACTATAACTATTTAATTTTAAATAATCTGATGTTATCCTTTTTTTTTAATTATAACATCAGATTATTTAAAATTAAATAATCACAGTTATTTGAATTCTGCGTCTCGGGTTTGACAATTTGAGGTAGATATGCGTAGTCCTAAGCTAAGCTCAACTAAGCTTAATTTATCTGGAGTGAATTATTAATGTTTTAAATTTGTCTTAGGTCAGCTATTCAATCGATGACGATTGTAACCAATGATCAAACTTGTCATATGTCCTAAAGTAGTTTTTTGACTGATACGGCGACAGACACCTAACCGGTAGATGCAGGGACTCTATAGTGTACGATTTTTTTAAATAATAATGCTAAAAGTATGCCAGCATATTAGTGTACCTGCTACATTTTTTAAATGAAATTATAGAAAAACTCAAACAAAGATCAAAGAATAAATGGATTTAAATGAAAATCAAAAGACTTGGGAGTACAGGATAACTTCATGGGATCAAACCAAAATGCTGATGCTATATTATTAAAAATTAATATAGATATTGAAACAAAGACAATTTTGTCATTATAGATTTCATTGATGCAAAGGAAAATGGATTTGAATCAAAGGCATTTTTATGTATCTTAAAATCAAGGGAAAATATCCTTTGTTTTTGCGGCACTTTTCTTTGAAACTAATTTTTATTTCGCTGAGCCATTTTTTTGAAAAAACTGAAAAAAAAATCCAAAAAAAATGCAAAATTGTTAAAAAAAAATCGAAATTTGGTTCGTTAGTTTTTGTCAATTTTATTAAACTCCGTTTTTAAGAGTGGGGTTTGGCTGTAGATGATTAATATTAAGATTTACAATATCAGTGAATCCAAATGACTACCTAGAGATGCTCTGAAATTAATGGTGAACCCAATTATGTAAATGTGTAACTCTTTACATGATTAACAACAGTGTTTAAAATAGAAAAGAGTGTTTGAAAGTTACAAAAAACTGGGTGAATGTGTTGTGCAACAAAAACCTTTCACATATAAAAATAAATGAAGTTATTTTGAAGGTTTTTCTAAATTAATTGGAGTCGTCAAAAGTATTTATCGAAGCACCTAATTCAAACAAAGTGATTAAGTGATAAATTATGTTTCAAATTTTATTATTTTTGAACCACCCTATCGTAAATTGACTATCACGTTAATGTGTTTGGTATGCTTTTGATAAAGTTCTTTTTACTCTACGTTAGTTGTCATACGAAGGGCTGAAAATTAAAGAACGTAAGAGTGATAAATCAAACAAAAAAATAAGGCAAAACGAGTGAAGGCCAGGCAATTGATCATTTGAATAAAATAATGAAGTTTATTTCTGGTAACAAATCGCTGTGAGTAAAAAAATCCCGTCAAGCGACGTGGGAAAGATTCAAACCGAAAGCCTTCATTTGAATATCCGCGCAGCAATTGCTTCGCGCAAAAATCCTGGCAACAAATCGATCATGACATCATTATTAAATTATTCCACCATACTCATGCTAAGCAGTTCTAGTCACGCCCAATTGAACACGACTATTATTTCACAGGCCAGCCACTTGCCAGGACAACAAAACCAGTCGTCATCACAGCCATTCAAACCCGTTCCCTTTTTGCCATTAAGTATAGGAAAGCTCGCGCCGTCACGATCATCACAATCATCTCCCTCTCATTCAATGGTCAGTCCTAGTGTGTAACGCCCACCAAAAACAAAACACAAAAATCAAGCCCTGAAGCTTTGTGATGGGAGGCTTTCGAGGAATGGGGGAAAAACGAGAGAGAACGAAGGAAATCGATTCGATAGCCACTGATTTATGGGCTCTAACTGCCGCACCTTTCAATCACGCATTTAGGGGCATCAGCAAGCAATAACTACCTCGCGCTCAGTCCAGTCGAGTTGAATCGAGTTGAGTCGTAACTCAAAAGGTAACCAATAGGGCTTATAGCAGCAAAATCAGCAGCAGCAGTTAGTCAGTCAGTGGTTCGGTCATGCTAAACTCACATTTGTAATAATAGCCTCCATTCCATGCTTCACGTTGCTGTTGTTGTTTTCGTCGTTGATAGACTGGCCAACAATTGAAACATCCACCCATCAATTATAGGAGGTACAAAAAAGTGGGGGGAGAGTACACAAAGTGGAGAAAAATTGCCCACATTTACGCGATGGCACTACCAGGAGAAAGTCCGAAAATGTCAGGCAGGAGCAGGACCAAATTGCGAACTTTTCATGTTCCGGAAAAACCGGGGGTTGAGAATGCTTATTTTTGGCCCCCTCTTGTGTTGTGTTTAGTGAGGCAGAGGGACAGAGACAGAGAGAGGGAGTCACAGAACAATAGCCAGAAAACGGTCAACACACAAAATGTAACCGATTTTCCAATTTGGATGATTTATCGGTGGTCATTTACAGCTGCTGCTTCTGTTATGATGGGGAACAAACCATATCGATGCGGTGCGATGCTCAGCCCTAGGAATAGGTAACAATACATGTGGCCAACTTCCTGGGGAGCACAGTACTACTCCGTACAAAGTATCCCGTCCTCGGAACAACGGACGTAATGGATGGTCAAAGGTCCCTGGGTCATTAACTCAGGAGGAGGACGATTTATCGGAAGTTTTGGAATCGTTTGGCGATTAAATTGCACGCTCTCCCCGCCGTTTGATTGGACACGCTGCTCCTCGTGAGCGCGTTCTTCATTTTAAAACGTAGATTGGTATCAGAAACTAAAATCTCGGGGATTTTTACCACTAGATGTCTATCCTCATGTTTGAAATACCAAACAGATTTTTAATATGTAATTTGATAGTATTCTTATATCCAAAAATTTGCGAAATTTAAGGTTGAAGCATTTTTGTTGGAACGTAAAATAACGCCTATCTAGTAACGCCGGGCTTATTTTTCTATTGGTGTAGGACCTTTAAGCCTAACTGAGTTGACCGTGTGTGTCACAACGGCCTAATGAATATTTTTGTATAGGACCCAATGCGCGAGTTAAAGTTTCACGGATGTGATACTTACTTACTTACTTAATGATCCCGCGCCGATCCTCCGGTGCATAGGGCCGTGGTAAAAGACCTCCACTGTTGACGATCCGGAGCCAGAGTCTTCACCTGGTCCCAGTCAAGATTCTCGTCGACAGTTCGGATTTCAGCGGCTAGGCTTCGCCGCCACGAATTTCTGGGTCTGCCTCCTCTTCGATGACCTTCTGGATTCCAATCTAGCGCCTCTCTGCAAATCTCGTTTTCATCTCTTCGCAGCGTGTGCCCAATCCATCTCCACTTACGTTCCCGAATCTCGATTTCTAGCGCCTTTTGATGACACCGGCGATGTAGTTCCTCATTCGAGATCCAGTTGCCAGGCCACCAAGCGCGGATGATATTCCGCAGGCAGCGGTTTACAAATACTTGCAGTTTTCGCGTCGTCACCGCATATGTGCACCAAGTTTCGCACCCGTACAACAATACGGATTTGACGTTTGAGTTGAAGATTCAGATTTTTGTTCGTAGAGAGATCTGGCGTGACCGCCAGATGTTTCGGAGACTCGCAAACGCAAATCGGGCCTTTCTGATCCGTGTTTCGATGTCTTTTCTGGTACCACCATCAGGCGTAATCTGGCTACCAAGATACTGGAAGCACTCCACTTTCTCAACTTGTTGCCCAGCTACCATGAAACTGGAGGGATTTCCTGTGTTGATCTCCATCGACTTGGTCTTTCCGACATTGACTTTGAGACCTGCTGCCTTGGAACTTTCGGTGAGGTCGTCGAGTTTGCTCTGCATATCTGGTTGTGTTTGGGCGAGCAAAACAATATCGTCAGCCAGGTCAAGGTCGTTCAGATGCTCCATTGTTGAAGGATTCCACGGCAATCCTCGGTTCGGTGCACAGTCAATCGATCCAATCAGAATCTCATCCATTACGATTAGAAACAGTAGCGGTGATAGAATACATCCTTGTCTCACTCCAGCAGTTACCGGGATTGGTTCGGACAAGACACCGTCGTGCAAGACCTTGCACAAAAATGCCTCATACTGTGCTTCGATGAGATGGACTAGTTTCTCTGGGACCCCTCGTCGCCTTAGAGCCGCCCAGATGTTTTCATGGTTAAGTCGGTCGAATGCTTTTTCGAAATCAACGAACACCAGCAGAAGAGAGTCCTGGAATTCGTTGATTTGTTCCAGTATGATTCGTAGCGTTGTGATGTGGTCCACACATGATCGTCGAGATCGGAATCCAGCTTGTTGCCGTCGGAGTGTAGCGTCTATTTTCTCCTGGATCCTGTTCAGAATCACTTTGCAGAGTACTTTGAGGGTTGTACAGATTAACGTTATGCCTCGCCAGTTACCGCACTCTGTCAGGTCTCCTTTCTTCGAGACCTTTACGAGGATACCCTGCATCCAGTCGGCCGGGAATGTTGCAGTATTCCCGATGTCAGCGAAAAGACGGTGCAACATTTGTGCTGATAGGGCAGGGTCGGCTTTCAGCATTTCAGCAGGAATGCAATCGATCCCAGGTGCTTTGTTGGATTTCATGTTTTTGATTGCCGCTTCTATTTCAGCCAGCGAAGGCGCTTCCCAGTTGACGCCATTTATGCGACTTACAGGCGCTTCGAGCTGCAGATTCTGTTGGTCATCGCTATTCGTGACTCGGAAGAGTTGTTCGAAGTGCTCAGTCCATCGTTTGAGCTGATCTGTTCGATCGGTCAATAACTGACCTGCTCGGTCTTTTAGCGGCATTCTTGCATTAGTCCTTGCACCACTGAGGCGGCGAGAAATGTCATAAAGTAATCAGATATTTCCATTGGCGGCGGCTCTTTCTCCCTCTTCGGCTAGGGAGTTTGTCCAGGCTCTCTTGTCTCGTCTACAAGCTCGTTTAACTGCCTTTTCCAGCTCCGGATGTGATAACCTTTTAAAAAAAACCGAACTTATCTACTCGCTAGTCTAACACGAACTGATTTATTCAAAAATTATTTAATGCAATTGCAGTTCACACTCAAGCTGCTTCTGCCAAAAAGGTGCCAGGTTACATGATGGTTCCCATCGACTCGAAATGATATGCTCAGCAACTTCGCCGTCCTCGTGCAGCCACGCTTTTTCCAATAACCAACGTCAGCAACCTATCGATGTCGCCTATCGGCTAGCTCCGTTGCTAACTCGCGTAACTTCAAAACCAAAACAAAAACGACCAATTAATTGGGCGAAACTTCCTATAATTCTTCTTCTTCTTCTTCTTCGTCTTACATCAGCATGGCCATAACATGTAGGCATCCTGGAAAATGGAAAGCTTGCGTCTTTCATTTTTCTT
The DNA here is from genome assembly GCF_029784155.1 of Uranotaenia lowii. Classification (NCBI taxonomy): domain Eukaryota; kingdom Metazoa; phylum Arthropoda; class Insecta; order Diptera; family Culicidae; genus Uranotaenia; species Uranotaenia lowii. The sequence continues at coordinate 368,891,447 of NC_073693.1, forward strand.
TTCAGCGTATTATCTGTTACATATTTCCATACATTGCAGATTCTACTACGGCCAGGCCAACCATGTGATGAAAACCGCGAAAGATACAGGAGCAAGGGAGGAATGAAGCGTGGAGTTCCCTACCAAACGCTTCATATGATATTTTGCTAAAATTTAACACTATCGATTGATTGGTAATTGGGAAAAATCTGGGACGAATTAGGGTTAAAATTAAACGAGAAATTTAAAAAAAAATCGATCTCACCAAACTACAAAGGTGCCTGCTGGTGCTATCTCCCTATTTTTCCTGGTTCCGGTCATCTTCAAATTGTTTGCATTCACATGTTCTCAACATCACTGTTCTCTCAGTTTCAACCGCTTAACATCAACCGCCAATTGATTTTTCGCGTTTACCTTACGCTCTGTCAGGTACTCAAAAAAGCAAATACGAGCCGAAAGTAAATGTTGCTCAGACCTCCAGTTTGTGTTTTTCAGTTCTTCTACTTGGAGAAATCCTCATGAGCATTTTACGAGAACAAAAGTTTCAACTGAAAAACACTCATCGATTGATGCACAATCACAAGATCATCAATATCCCTCCAACCAAACTTAACTTAATTCATTTCAAGTATTAAAATCACGACGACCGGAAATATAATTCCTTTTTCTATAATCAACGATCGATTTTCTTCACGCACGATTCGCCGAGCACAACAGAACACCAAATTTAGAAATGAAAAGCATCTATTTCAATTATTTGGATGCATTTCAATCACTTGTAATATGTATCTTTCTAAACCGAAATCTCCAAAACACCAAAATTGATATTCGCGAAAATACAAACGAGAAAACGCGACGTTAAAAAAAAACACGACCGTTCTCGAGCACGGCTTGCTGCGATCCTCCCAATCAATTAAGCGAAACTTCCTACATTCGAAAAAAAAACAAGGTTGCAACTCGAATATATCAGACATTTCCTGAATAAAGTTATAGGTTTCAATAACCAACGAACAATAGGTGAATATTCTGCACATTTTGTCTACAAAAATGTTTTTTTTTTCATATACAAATACCTAAAGAAGAAAGCTTACTTTCAACTGTTTCGGAAATATTTCTGGATAAGTAAGCAGGAGATTTCTCACAGGAAACACATGATAACTTTTGTATTTTAATCTTCCAATTTCAGCTGTTGTATCAGAAAATGATATTCGAATTTTGACATTCTTGTCATTTTTGAAATTTTTAATGTTTTTGTCAGTTTTGACCTTTTTTTTTCATTTTTGACTGAACAAATATTTCGTTAAAAATTTAAAAATGTTTTTTTTACACATAACTTTTGTATTTGACTTTCCCAATTTAAGCTACTCCGCTGTTCTGTTTTCAGAAAATGGTTTATCAATTAAGATCTTAGTCTGTGTTGAAGTCAATTCCGATGTCGATCTGAGCAAGTGCAGCAGTAATAATATGAATTATTAATGCACCAAAACGACGACGACGACGACGCACGAATGCTTATCTGAAATGGTGCTTATCCGGTCATCAACCCACACAAATCCACACTCTTCCTCAACGTCCCACTTTACCCCGACTAAACAAGGCAGGAGAAACGGTTAATGAGTGCACAGAATATGGGGCGATAATTGAAGTTTATGGCGTATTACAACAATAAGGAGCTGCGTCGAGACGATCCACGCTCGCAGGCAGTAAATATTGTGATTTGCATACAAACATCCACCCAAACACCCGACCCAAATGCAATTATAAGACGACGTCGTCGACGACTTTATCAAAGATGAGTTTAGCTCGCCGCTGCAGTTTGTGCAACATAATGCGTCGATTGTCTTGGAGCCGTTCTTGGGAAATGGCGATCCAATTATGATCTTGCCCGGATGATGGTCAGCCAGCAGAATGTTTATCCAATTTCAATCTCGAAGCAATCAATTACATAACGTTTATAACGTACATTCAAAGTTTCAAACTGTAAACTTTTGAAAGCGAAAACTTACATATAAAGTACAATTTACTTCAAATTCAAATAAACTTAACATGAAAAGTGTCTGTCTTGAATCGAACTCTACCCTCACTCGTTTTTGGCAAAGCAGAAAACTTCGTCCAAATCCTGTCGCTCTGAATCGGAGACATCCTTCTCATGTGGATATTCGCATCGCTTAGCAGCAGCAGAAGGATGGATGATTTCAGTGGTATTTTAAAACTCATCTAAATGTAATAAAATTTAATGAGTCTTTGACTTACTCCATCGTTCCCTTTACCCGATACCCAAATTGAGGGCTTTTGATGGTCGCAAATGTGTAATGTTCCCGGAGTTAGTGAATTTTCACCAGCAGCCAGCAAGCAGCGTCATCTAAACGGAGGAAAACCCGGATGTGGCAGCATTTCTCGACCATTTTCCAGCAGCGAACGGACTCTGACTTGACTAGTGACTGGTTCCGGTTCTCGAGCACTCACTTTGGGAAAGCGCAGATTGTTCGGTTTTATTACTCGAACCGATGCGATGCGATGACGATATCTGGCTGTGGGTTGAGGAGACAGCAACAGAAAATGTGCGATAATAATATTCACTCGCATCCTTCCCGGGTGCTTTTTCCGTACTTGGGGTTTTGGAAGCGTCTTTGGATATCTTCAAAGTTACAACTTTCATCTCCGTCCTCCGGAACCGGAAAGATGCAGCTGCTGTTAGGATGCTGCTGCCTCTACTGGCTGGTGATGTCTTGGTTTGACTTCTTCTTACATCCGTCAGTTGCAGAAAAAGAAGAAGAAGGATGTCACTGGGACGAGAGTAATTCCTTTCGAATGAAAATATTTTGATTACTTTCTTCAACCGAGCGAGAATGACGGTTTTAAATTAAATGAAGACACTATCACTGGCCCGAAGTCATCACAACAACGGAATTCCAATTTAGTTTACCGAAAATTTCTGTTATTGAATATTTTGTGATGAACCGTATTTTTCAATCTTTGAACGAAGAACTTAATTTCTTTCTTATAATCTCCATATTCCTAGCTTGAATTAATATTACACTAGTTTTTGGAACATTTCCAGTAATTATTTTTTTTTTATAAATTATCCATCTATTTTTAAAAAAAATCTATATTTTTGTCGTAAATGGTTGCTATATCAATATTAAGTCAGCTATAATATTCTCAAAATCCCGTTTTTTTTTTCAGTCCAAATCTTTATATTTGCGAGCGATCACAAATCATTTAGGCATAGATTTAAATTATGCTCATCATCAGGTTTTATCAGGTGGTTTTTTTTGAGATGCCAAAAATTTAGAAGAATAAAACAGAGTTGATTAAAGGAAATATTTAAATAAAGTGATCAACTTAGCCTAAAACCGCAAATTGCATTGACATCTGAATGAAATGGAAGAGATTTTTTTCCGTTCGGTAAAATATGAAAATCAAGTATTGAAAAATCATAAGCTGAATGAAGAATAGTAAACAAATTGAAAATCAGTCAGAATTTTTGTTAGTTGGAAATTTACCGATGACTGACTTAGCTCAAAACTGAATAATTTAAGAACTGACAAACTTCACATCACAAATAACTAGAGTTGTAAGACAAAATTTGATGAAAACACCCGAACTCGGAACTCACTTTTTCAACAAAAGGAACCAAAAAACAGTTTTACACGTGTTAGCTTGAAAACGCGAGATTTTAATCATTTGCAGAAATAATTCGTTCATAGAATGCCTAAACTGAGCTTTTTGAAATTTTGGACCAAATCTAGACCCCTCGTGTGCAAGTTGCGTAATAATTAAGTTGCTATTTTTATTTATTTTAATGAATATAAATATGTACAGTAAAGTTTTTTTAAGCTGGCCTATGTACCGTGTAAAAAACCGCAAAAAAAACCGCAGTAATTTCCTAAACCGTAAAAAAACTTTCGAAGTTCGGACCAGGGGACCATCTCTAAAATTTGAGATACTTAGACATGAAATCTGAAACCTGAAACCTGAGACCTGAAAAATAAGATAAGAGGCACTGGGCATGAGAGACCAGAGACCAGATACCTGAGCCCTTAGAAATGGAATCTGGGACCTGATACCTGAGCCAAGAGATTTAAGCCTGATACCTTAGACCTGAGACCTTGTAATAATGGTGGAGAGAAGTGATATTACCCGGCCTCAAAATAATGAACCAAATGAAATTTTTTTACGCTAAAACACTTTTAATTTCTGCCATTTTATCCTTTCAGCATATTCCCGTACATTTTTTGTTCCTTATTGTTTGAGTGTATGTTTTGAATTAGAATGGACTCACTTTAAACGAAGTTGCTTTCCCAGCCTACTGCGCTTCTCGGTGTCCATACTCCATGGTAGGATTCCACTCATCAAAGCTCTGCTTGCCGAGTCGAAATCTGGGCTGCAACGTCGATACTGATGGGCTGAGTTGCCAGCCGCTTTCTTGCTCCCAAACAGCGACGCTGAAATAGCCGGGTTTGCGGCAGAAAAGGCTGATTGATTTTGCGCACTCCAACCTGGAAGCTTCCGATGAATGTCCGACTGTGGCCGGCGAATCTTGCGGTGATATAATCACCACCTGTTGTTGTTGTTGTTGTTGAGATCCTTTTTCGGGGTGCTGCCGAATTCCTAGATTCACCTTTCTCCTGACTGACCGATTCCTGATCGAGCAGCTGCAGCGACGGATTTTCCGGCAACTCGCTTTTGCTGTCGTTAGTTTTGCCCTGAGTTTCGTTCTTCGAATGGATACAGTGTGGATTTGCTCTCGAGGTCACATTTCTTGCACCTGATAACTTTGGACACGTGTCCCGGCTGCAACCATTGCGGATCTCGCACCATCCTGGTTTTGTTTCGAGCAGAAAAGTGCCGGCGAGCTTTTCGATCCGGAAAATAGATCAATCAAAACGTTCCGGAAAGCGGTGCTTCGAGCGGTGTGCGGAAAAAGCTGTTAATTATTATAAAGAAGCATAAAAAGTGGATTGTTGCCATGATGGCCATTTGTGAGGGATTACCTGCGCGACCCATTTGCTTGCAGGAATCCGCTGGTTGTTTACTTCGTCGGGTCTTTCGTGTTAGATTAGCTGGCACACCTCTTCTCGATGCGTGTGATCTTCGTGGCCTGTTTTGCTCTGAAAAGCAATGTCGCCCAAGCACTCTGCCACCTTTCACTGCACTTGTTCAGCGTGGAAATGATTTTTTTTCCTCCGGAAATTTTGATGACAGACTACATTTTTTCGATATCTCGTTAGTTTTTCAGGAACTACGCCTACTGTGGGCAGTCGTGTTTGATAAAAATTGGCTCGATTCAGTGGGTCAAATCTAGTCGAACAAGTTTACGCTTGGTTCGTTTTTAATTGGGGTTTTGAGACTTGAGACCTGTCTCATATCTCATGTCTAAGGTCTCAGGTCGCAGGTTTCAGGTCTCAGGTCTTAGATCATTTATCTCAGGTTTCAGATTTCAGGTCTCATTTTTTATTTCTCAGAGCTAAGATTATTCCAGCTTAAAAAAAATCTAAGTATTTTCCTTGAAAAAAGACTTTTAAAAAAAACCTGCTGATTGCCGAAAACCGTGTAAAAGCCACGTTGACAAACTCCTATGTATATAAAAAGCAATGTTTGTTTATTTGTTTGTCCACGATAAACTCAGCCCTCCTAAGACCTAGAGAGCTGAAATTTACATCAGACAATCGATTTCAGGTATCAAATTTTCAAATTTTGTTTAAGGGTTCGACAAAAGGGGTCGCCCATATTACTTTTTCACCATTTTGCAATATTTACGTTGTAATGGATTGGATTGAGAAGATACATATTAACAATTTAAATATTTTTGCGATTTAGACGTTATCATGCATCGTATTGACATGCAATATTGCTCATCGGGGTTTTAAGGAACGAACGATCGATTTTCAGATATCAAGTTTATAATCGAAGATCGGCAAAACGGATGTTCGTATAACTTGTTTTACTGTTTTTTTCGATGTTGTCAATTAATGTGAATATTTGCATTTAAAAAAAACATTGTAGTTTGAAAAATATTGAAAAGAGATGAAAAGAGATAGCAATAAATCATACCGGTGCTTACTGAAACTGTTAGCGAGTGATAAAGGAGTGAAAAAAAAGATAGACAGCAGTATAGCATGTGTAAAAAATATTCTGGATAGTCATAGGTCATAGGAGGCTTTGGAAATTAAAAGATTAGATTTAAGACGTTTGTTGTCACGGATGTAAGCGTCAGATAACACTTCCATCGAGGTTGTAGTGATTTGTCGCGAGTAGTAGTTTTGAAATATCGCAGTGATGGAAAATGATGGGTGATGGTTTTCCCCAAATAATGTAATCTTCAAAGCCGACGACAGCGCCACAAGCAACCAGTATGCAGCCACGAAGTTTCAACACCTGACAACCAGAGGGCCATTCTATGGTAACCCGCGCTGCTTGGTAACCATCCCGATCGGTAGCGACGCCCGACGAGTTCACGAGGGCGAACGATCGTGTCCGCCACAAATGGGAGGAGCAATGACCTATACTCGCGGTTCAAGGCCGGGCAAAGGCGGCTTCCTGGTGCTGGCTCACTTCGAATAGTACAACGATATTGAGAAGAACAAAGTGCACGACACATCCAGCACACAAAACCCATATCTAAGTGATAAAAAGCCAGACACCAGGTAAGCCAGGAGACGTCGAACCGCCATTTGTTCCCGCAGAAATACGGAACACTAACGCCTGATTCCTTAACAGGACCCCTAAGTCTTTGGCCAAAAACCCAACCATTTGGCGGGACGAAAGCCAACCTGGTCCCTGAACCCTGGTCCTGAATCGGCCTTGGTCTTTAGTTCCGGTCGTCACGGATAGCAGTTATCTTCCGGACGGTCACACGTTGAAGGTGGTTGTCGATTCCGCACTACGAACCCTTCGGATCGACCAACCAGCCTCTCCAACCCGCTCATTCGTCCTCGCCGTGGAAGGAAAATCCCGATTCCCGGCCGGAATTGGTCCGACAGAGTAGTTGGTCGGTAGTAGCGTCACCATCGCCGTAGATCCGCCAGTTTCAACAGCGACAACCAAGGCTTGGGCCCTAACAGGTACCGTAACAATCTGGGGATTTTGTTAGTTGTGCAGATTACCGAAATAGAGTGGTAGTGGCATATTGTTAAATAAAATTTGAAAGTGCATAATTGGGGTTTTTCCTGATCTCAGAGTTCGAACTTCCTGCGATTTCCCTTTGGAAAGGCGAGCCGCCCTGAGGCCTAATAAAGGGAGTCCCTGTAACGCCGGTGGGGTGGTAGGTTCAAAAACTTACACGGAAAGATGTGTTTTTTTTTTTATAATCGCAAAAAATTATCGATTGAAATAAAGTGAAAAGAAAATTCACTACACCGGGGTTTTAAGGGACGATCAATCATTCTCTTACTTTTAATTATATTATTAGTTATATTTAAGTTCAGAAAAAATATGTCATCCATTTCATAAACAGTTCTCGCTTTGGCAAAGATGACATGAAAATGCATGGGATGGATTATCGTACATCAAAAAGGGATGATTCTCTTGAACTATCCCTCGTATTTGAGAAATTTTCGTGAATATTAAACGGGTTAACGTGTAAATTGAATAAACAAGTTCGAAAACAAGCTGTCATGTCGTTTATGAGGATAGGTTCTTACATTCTAATTAAGAAAGCGAAGGGATTCTGCTGCAGTGCTAAGAATATCTGGTTTTTGATTTTGTTCAGATGTATAATTGGAAAAATTAGAAAGAAGATCCCACTATTGAAAAAATATATTAATTTTGGTTTAGGATAAGTTTTGATTACTAATCTAGATTCCAACATTTGAATTTGATTTTCTTTGCAATTGTCATTCTATTTCAAATGAGAAACAAGTTGTAAAAGATGAAAACTCTCATTTTTGTTCACATTCTACTCACAAAACATTAAAAAAAACTTCTGATTCTGGTTTGAGTTCTCTATCATTTAAAATTTTTTCGAATTTCAAACAAAATTCAAGTTTTCTCTTGAGGTTTCGACTGAAATTTTTTAGAGAAGAAGACCCTCTGGGTTTAAACTGTTTAACTTTAATACTCTTACCCTTGACGGATTAATAAAAAATCAGTGGTCCAAAATATTTTCCACAAAAATGATGAAAAATTCACTTGAGTGTTTTTCAGCTAAATTTTTTTTTCTCAACCAGTAGTCAAGTCAAATCACTGACGAAACAAATCACAATGATAACGGTAATCAAAGGGGCCAAAGGGGAGTGATTTGTTTTTTTGCTTCCTTTTTTTTTTTGCTCTCGCTCCATTATAGTTTGCTACTTGAACAGTTGTTGCTGTTGTTCGCACTTCGAGGCTGCCGAACTACCACCCACTCCCACTTCCATTCATGTTTGGCGAATGCCAGCCCAGGTTAAGAACAAGAACGAAACCCGCTCGGTCCAATGAGTTATGACGTGTATAGGGCTAGCGCTAGCTCCGTATGAATGGCTGTAAACAACATACGACGCACGGTGAGGGCATGAAAAATCGATGCTTTCCGGAGTCGAGCGTGCACTGTATGGCCAATTCATATCTACAAGTTGTATAGGAGCAACAAAAAATCCTCGACTCACATAACAGAAGATGAACCGTTGCTGTTTTTCGATGAAACATTGTAGGTAGGAGGTAAGGAGATGTGAAGGTACATAACATATGATGAAAGGGTGTTTTGGAACAATGTTTCATGAAAAGAGGTATCGAGTGAGTGCTGATGAATTGGGTAGCATCGCTCGTAGCTTCCTTCCCTTTGAAAAGGTAAAACTACAGAACAACTACAACCTCTTCAATTAAGAAAAAAAATTCAAGTTCTTTTCTATTGAAGCCTATGTAGCTTCAAGGTAAAAAAAGTCGTTACATTGCATTCCAATGCATCCATACCCCCCTTATGGAATCAAATTGCAGTTGACAGTTCAAACAGAATCTGTAGGCGTTGAGTGCCTATAGGCTTCCATTGGAAGGCTACCGCCTACTTATATAGCGGCAACTTTTGGTTCAAGAATTTCTTCACATATCCGCCTTCATCAAACGGACGAAGTCGCCTTTTAAACTTTTTTACAATCCCTCCCCCTAAAGACAGGAGGTCGAAAAATATGATGCCAATTAAAATCGTACTCTCGATGTAAGCAACTAGCTAACACTAGTCGATCGGAACCCGTACCTATAGTCTACATGCCCTCGATATGATATCAGTGGGGTGGTTCGGTTTTGGAGCGAAATGAAGTTTTATTACATGTTGAAGAGTGAAATATGGTGCTGCCTGGTGGCTGAAATCACTATGTTTTTAGAAGAACAAACAACCCTATTAGAGACGAACCAGCCAAAGGCTGAAAGTTTCTCTAATAAAGACAAAAAAAAAAAGAACAAACAATATTTGCAAAAAGCATTTTTAAAAAGGTTGTTTTTTAATAAATTTTCATTCAAACTTTTGCTGCAGCCCATGTTAAAATCATTGGAGTTTGCACAGCCCAAAAAACAGCTAAAGAGTTGATACTTTTTTGTGATTCAATTTTGACAATTCTAATTTACAGTACGCGAGAAAAATAAAAGACGCACTTGCTATCCAAGTTTTCAAACCCCTGTATCGTTTGTCGCATATAAAAAATATCAAATCGAAATATCCTGATGACTTGTAATATTTTTGATACTCTTGGTGAAGATATTTTGTCGCAAAATTGCTATGAAACCGTTCGGGAAAAGCTACATGCTCTTCAATCTCTTCATTTATTTCACTTCACACAATTTTCCGGAATAATTAGATTTTTTTTTAAATTTCCTTTCACTGAAAAATACGTCCTGTAATCTAAGGACGCAGCCTCCGATCATGAATTGGGATGCGCTTGAAATAAAATCTTGAACTAGCTGAAAATTCAATCAAGGCTAACAACAGAAAGCTGAAGCACTCAGTTTACACCGCCCAGCCGACGCAAAATATCTTTTCTATCTCGAGTTTTAAAGAGTGATTTATAAAAGAAAATAAAGAAAAACTTAACTTCGATTTTCTGGCTCTTTTTTTTGGCAATGAAGGATTTCCGGTAAGAGAATTGGTGCTCGAAAGGACACCTATTAAGATTTGTTACGACACTATTTCACCACGGAGAATACCAAACAAATCCAAAAAATTTCACCACAGCTGCAAATCTCAAACATGCATACAAATAAAACAGTTTCGTACTAACATTCGTATAAAATTTAAAAGAAGGTATAACTAAATTTTTTTAAGTAGAAATTTTCCAGTTCCGAAAAAAACGCGTCTGACACATTCAACCGCCGCCTACTCCGTATTATCCGTAGGGGAACTGGGGGGTAAGACGCCCCCGTTAAGAAGAATCTTTCATTACTCGTAAATAAAGAATGCAATCAAGTAAATTCGGCAATAGTTTTGAAAAGGGAACAGTTCTTCACAAGAAATATAAAAAACAGGAACACCTACAACCAATTATTAACGTTTTAATCGTTAAATTTTGAAAAGGCTTTCTAAAGTTCGATTTCCATTTCGTTTGGGGTAAAAGTGCGCACATGTGTGTACCCAAACGCGCCGTTTAAAACGATTAATAAGTGTTTATTAATTCAAGGGCCTCCGAAAGCGTTTGCCAGGTAAAAACACTTCTTTTCTACTTCACGGATGGAAAAATGTATTGCTACGCACAGTGTTGCCAGATATACTGACGTTCTTGTGAATAGTTATTAAAATCTATATTAAATTTAGGAATTTTAAATACATTCGTTTTTATTCAAGTTATGTTTTCCAATTCAACATATAAATATCCTTAAATTGTTGTGATTAAAACTGCATATAAATTAAAACAAACATGAAACATGCTTAAAGATAAACGGACATGGCGCGTTTTGCCCTGCCTAGACATGTTTTATTAAAAATAGTTTAAAATAACAGAAAAAATAATTGAATAAGGATTTTTTTTCGTTGTGGGATGATCATCAAGACCAATATTCATCATTGGAACAGATTTCCAGGTAAATATTTTGCTGATAGATTTCGTAATTCCTTACGAGAAAAGTTGAAAAAAATTGCAAGAAAATTTACGCAAAATAGAAAACTTAGAAGGTCCACAAATGTTTAGAAATGCATTAAAGTGTAAATAGAACAAACTTGCATTTTCAGAAATGTTGAAACAATGTTTTGTTTAGTGAAATACTGATGGTGGCGCATCTTGTCCCGACTGCGCATTTTATACCCAGTTCCCCCTACATCACTTAGTTAGTGCCACTAGCTTTCACATCAAAACGACGTGAGTTCACTTTTTCGTACTTTTTGCATTGTTTTTTTTCCTCAGAGGCTCAATTAATATCACAACGGTGAAAATAAATGCAAAAGGAAGCGAATTGAATTCCTTTCAAAATGAATATTGTTTGATCAATAACAAGTGATTCTATCGAATAATTTTGTGACGTGAATTCGCGCTATAAATTGATCATTTTTTGACTTCTGAATACACACCATTTCAATTTCCTGTTCTCTTTGTGGAAATAGAATATCGGTTCTGGTTTGGAATATTAATCTAGCGTTCATTAAATTTTTTTTTTTTTAATTTTGCCGTATCTTCTTAGGTTGGAATTGTAGAACTTTGGACATGTTAAGCAAAGTTATGCACTTTGTTGAGATAAACACCACCCCCATAGATTTAAATTTTAATGGTGAAACTCTAACTTTTTTTGTTTCGATTATAGTCGTTTTTAAAATATTTATGTCATTCGCGACTTGAATTGAAGGTGTCATGCTAGTAATCCGACTGAATCGGCTTATATGTTTGCAGACTTTTTTCGAAGTGCGTATTGCTCTGCTGATGTATGCCAATACAGCAACTACCTAGACGCTTTGTCTTCCTCTAGCATTTATTTGAACTTACCGCGCTTCTCTGAACAAGATAATAAGTAAAGTTGTCCGCTGTTGACCCAGCAAAAGATTCAGGTCCTGACTGCATACCGCCATTAATTTTAAAATATTGTTCTGCATCTCTAGCCGGATCGATTTGTAGTGTTCTAAATCGATCACTTAATGAACAATCGTTCCCTAGCGCATGGAAAATCGCTGCTATTTATCCAAAATTCAAATTGACAAAGTGTACGAAGCATTGATGCAAGAAAGACTGGGTTTGTGAAGATAAGGTATAGACTATTAGAAACTTGATGTGTTACGTGAGCTGAATCAGCAATAGCCTAGAGAAAGGCTGTCAAGTGTACTCGATTTATATCGATTTTGCAAAAGCTTTCGACTGAGTCCCCGCACAAGATACTAACTTATCAGAAAGATGGACCGATTTGGTTTTCCAACTTGGTCGCTCGAGTCGATCAAGTCGAATCTCACGAATCACTGCGCTTTCACGAAAATAAATAAATCAAGATCTTGTATATTCGAAACCCCGTCAGGAGTATCCCGAGGGAGCCACCTCGGACTGCTATTTTTCATTACATTTGTGAATAATCTTTGTGAAACACTACACTCTGATAAGCTCCTCTATGCTGACGATCTGAAGCTTTTTAGGAGGATTCAAAGTTGCATTGACTGCATGGCACTGCAAGCTGATATCGCTGGCTTGAAAGCTGGTGCCGCTTGAACGGGATGCAGATTAATGCAAAAAAAAATGCAAGGTAGTGAATTTTACTCGCTCACACGAATTTTGATTACCGCCTATCTGGAATTTATTTAGTTCGTCTTTGGTTGGAATACCCTACAGACTATAATTAAAAACTAAGAAATACTGCTTAGTTCTAATTAAAATCTACGTTCACACATATCAAAATTAAAAATATGATACACTGAGTGAAAACGTTCACAACATTTATGTATGGGATGGTTTCGGCCATATGCAGTTCATCAAGTACAGTGACATCAAGAATAAGTATCTGGAAAACGTGAAGATCATATAGATCTCGGAGTAAAGATTATGAAACAGACTCACATTTGCTGAATACATTGCAATTACTTCCACAAAAGGGTTTTCCTGCATAAGGATTTCTGCATCGAAATACCGAGGAATTTGACGACATGTATACGTTGAAAGCTGTCAACTGCGCATCAGTTACGAAGCATAATGGAACACGCTGGTCATATATGGGCTCCGTTTCACCTTGAACGAGTTCAACGTAGTTTAATAAGGAATGCTTTAGGACGCCTTTCCTGATCTGAACTTTTCGTCTAACGAACAAAAATGCGCCCGTATAAATCCGACAACGCTTGAAAAAAAACGATGTACTGAACTTCAGCTAACTTTTATTCTTGACACCCTATCCTTTTTGTGTGAACTTCTCTTACACACCCCAGCGTGTCAATTTATACTTATCCACGAGGACACTCCGACAACGCAAGTTTCTCTAGATACCTTACCACGGCAGATACCTTACCGTATGGTGGAATCCACCTGAACGACAAATGCTGTGAACGTTTCAATGTAGTTAACGTACCATCTGTTTGATTGCAATGAGTACTAACGTAAATTAAAACTAGACATAAGTGGAATAACTTAGTTTTTAAGATATTTTTCCGTATCCATTTATCATTTTTATTTCACTATTGGAGACTGGCAAGACTTTATATTTTATATCAAAATATTCGTATTGTTAAACTGAAAAATGTTGCCTAAGACATCATTGTCTATAACTATTTATTAAGTTCCGCTAGATTGATGTTCTGTACCTGTGTGCATTGTAAATTCTGACAGCATTTTGACACCTCGACCCCCAGACCGCAACCGATGAAGACTACCTAACCGAGTTTCTCTAAAGGCTTCCGTTTCAATTTGTGAACGACTTTATCGGAACTTCATCAGTCGACTTGCTTCTCTTGCCCATACTTTGGTGGACGCTTGGTCGCTCTGAAGATAAGTGAGTATTTTTTTTAAGCTGCACAGTTAGGAAGAAGCACAGCGAAAAAACTACACTCACTTACTCTGAACGGGCTAATCTGAATAGCGATGCCAAGCATGGACAAGGAAATGACTACATACATATATAAAATACTAGCTGACTAAGTAAACTTCGTTTTACCTTTTGCTTAATAAATCATTAAATTTTTTTAACTTCATCTACACATCTTTAACTTATTCGTGTTCGTGAATAAGTTTTCATTAAAATCGTCTTAAAGTTGTTCGAGTTGTGTCCCATTTCAAGTTGATTTTGTTAATAATTGATGGTGTTACAAAGAAAACGCCTCCATTTTCATATATAAGACATATTGTGTCTAATACTATTTACATTCCCGGGAATCGGAAATACAAGGGGATTTCCTATGGTTTCGGGAAAGTTCGTTAGCAATTTTTATGAAGTAGTGCACTTCTTGATTTGAATTTGAGTGCAAAGTTAATCTGTAATGCATTGGAGCGATACGAAAATAAGACACAGTTTTACACAGTTTGTTACAAACCACCTGCTGTTCTGTGAACCTCTCACTGTCCATTGTCCATCATTCTTCACTCTTGCATCGATCCGCGGTGCGTCAATTTAATCCATCTCGCCTAAACCAGGAGACTCGGTAAATTTGCGCCATAATTTACGAGCTAACCAGTTTTCGTCGTTCATAATCTGAATTTGGACAGTTTTCATGAAGCTTCTTTATGCCATCGGTCATCCATCTTCTTCTTCTGCTTGAGGAGGTACTTTACAGACAGTGTATTATACGATTTTAAGTTGAAGATTATGATGAAGAACCAGGTGGGTGTCCTGCCTGAAAAGGATGAAGTGGTTAGTGGTGGTACAACACCTGTTTTATGAATAAAATATTTCGTCCTTTATCTTTTCTCTGCGGTGTTCGTTGAAGCTCTTTTTTTTCCTTTCTGCCAATTTGAGTGAAAAATGTAGCATTTTTTTCCGCACTAAATACCTCCAGCAGTGTAACGTTATCTGAGCTTTCGAAACCGAAACGTTTCATTGAAACAGTGGAACGCTTTGTGCTGTCAACGTTTTTTTTTCTTCCAACCATTTCATTAGTTGCTGATTTTTTTTTTCGTTCTGTGAGTGCCTTCTCGAACAACGAATTGAAGACTCGGTGCTTCGCGTTGGAGAATTTTCATTTCATTTGAGCGAATGAAATATCCGGTTGAAATACCTTCCCGAATCACGTTTTGTTTCCACGAATACTAAATTTCTTTTCGCGATTTTTTTCCGTTTATGTTTTTCGAGGAAACGAAACACCGTCGACAGTGTGTAAGTTAAGCGTTTTTCTTCGCGGAGAAAGAACAAGACTTTTAAAAGTGAGAATTTTTTATTCGATCTGAAAGTTCGCAAAAGGGTTCTCCACTTTTTCGGTTTCGTCTTTAGGTGAAGTGGGAGAAGAGAAAACAAAAAAATGATGATAAATTTAATGAAATTAAAGGTGGAAATAATGAAAGTTACGTGGCTTGAAATCGAAAATCTTCCCGCACCTTTTCGGGATGTTTCAGAGTTTCACGTCCGGAGTTCTCGAGCGAGCTTTGTTTGCTTATTTTGTCAAGAACAATACCTGCTCTACCCCGAGGGCTAACCCGGAGTGGAGGACGGATTTAAAAGCTACGACTTTCACCTTAACCGAACACCGCGTTCTGGTAGGTTCTACGTTCTAACTTACGCCGGTTCTCCGGAATATATTTCAAGTTTATTTTTTCTGTTTCCTTCGGTTTAAATCGAGCTGTGGCCGGGTTCTTCCTCCCATTCGTTCGTTTCGTTTCGTTTGTGATAAACGCTTTGCAGGTTCAACGGGCGTGCCTGGAATTAATTCAGCAGCAGCTCCTTAGAGTCGTGGCGTGGCTCAGGAAAAGGTTTAGCCACGGACTTAGGAAAGGATTGCGAATGGGAAGGTCGGCTTGCTGATTCTCCATACAAAATCGGTGGCACTGGGTTTTATTCGAAAAAAAAAAAAAAAACAAACTGACTTACTAACTTGATAAACCGTTTCCGGGGTACAATCTTATTTATACCTGTCATCTTGTACAAGGTCTGCAGAATGTTTCGAAATAATCGATTTTGATAAGGGAGTCCCTAATGTTGGTTTTTCAAACTCATTCTGATGATTCTTTGTGCATTTGAAAATTTTGGTTTGGATGGATTGTTCTACCGATTAAGCAGTAGTTGAAATTAGTATTATTTTTTTCAACTTTCAATCATTGTTCGTTTCTTTTGTTTTCACATCAAAAAATATTACGTGAAAAAAAATTAAAGCAAACCCTACACGAACAGGAAATGCATAACTCTGGGTGGTGAAATTTCGTGCAACGATAGTGTCAATGAGAAATGGAACTGTTATGCGAACTCGTTGCCTGACATTTGATAGCTGATTGTGACATTGGCACGAAATGCTGGTGTACGTAGTGAGCTGAATTGTTATCCTTTCTTAAAGCTTGCATTTCCGGTCGTCGGAAGTTGCTATATGAAAGATATCTACTGTCATGGTGTTGTCTAAAATTGTAGAGAAAAGCGTTGAAAACATAAAAAACAGCGTTTTGGACGAAAATCGACTTCTGTCAGCCGTTTCTTAAGCAATCAAGGCCTATGGCTATTTCTACTGTTTTTGTAATTTTAAAAAATTTGATCATTTTTGTTACTGAGGAAATTTCGATCTTCTGAATCAAAATCTCTACCAATTTGTCATTTTCCTTGTTTTTCATTGTTGTCATTTTTATCAGTTTTTTTCCGCTTCCTTCCGTTTGTCATTTTTATAATCTTTTTCATTTTCTTATTTTTTCTAGCTTTGAACAATTTTGTAATTTCTGTCATCTTTTTCCTGTTCTGTTTGTTTTGTCATTATTGCATTTATTTTTTTTTTGTTTTTCTCTCGTTTAAGTCTATTTTTCAATTTTTATCAATTTTGTCATTCTACAAACTTAAATCAATTTTTGTCTTTTTTCTTATTCGCTTTTCATTAAAATAATTTTTATTTTTGTCAGTTTGGTCAGTTCTGTCTATTTTGTCATTTTTTTTTTTTAATTTTGTCAATTTCTTAAATTTCGTCAATTATTGCAATTTTGTAATTTTTTTTAAATTCTGTCAATTTTTCTATGTAGTCAATTTTGTTAATATTCTCCATTAGTCAATTTGACAGTTTCGTCAACTTTAAAAGTTTTTGTTGTTTTGTAAATTTTTGAAAATTTTGTAAATTTGCTCAATGTTTGTATGAGCTAATTTAGTGAATTTTCTCAATTTTGTCATTTTCATTGTTCTCGTCATTTTTTTCATTTTCAATTTGTTTCCTTTATTGAATTTCGTCAATGTAGTCTTTAGTGTCATTTTGATTTTTTTGTCATTTTCGACATTATCATTTTTACTTTGTTTTACAGTTTTACATACTTTATTATTTGATTTATAATTACACTTTCATTTAAAAAAGCAGTAGCTTAGATTCGAGTTTCATTCTGAAATTCAACTTTTTTTTTATCTAGCTTTAAATAATATCTACTTCAATCGCATATTATTGTTTTGAATTCAAACGTTACAAATCTCAAATTCGAGTTCAAGTACTGATGTTCTAAAAAGTGTATATTCAAGCTTATCATTTTCGATATGCAGATATAATATAATTTTCGTTTACCGATTTCAGATTGAAGTTTCGGTCTTTGACTCAGGTTTTAGATGATTTATTCTTAAACTTAAAATTTGCATTTTTTAATGGTCTACTCATTTTTCAAACCAATGTTTGGATTTCTAATTTAGCTCAAACCATCAAAATGTTATCGGTACCAACCTTTATAAAATTTAAATCTCTTTTTTTCAGATTTGTGTCCAAAATTTGTTGAAAGTATTTATTATTGAGGTTAATTTTGAAGTAGGTTTGAAGGTCTTATTTGTTAATGTAATTTTTTTCTAAAAGGTTCAAGCTTATTTCCATCCTGAATATTACTTTTCGAAAGAATCTCGGAAGAATGATACCACATTTCATGTTTGAAAAAAAAAAAGATTGTTCACGTTATTATTTTCTGATTTCTCTTACCTTTTCCAATAACGATCCGCCAACTGTAACGTTGATAAAGTCGCGAATTCCATAAATAAATATGGTAAAAAGACTATAAACGAAAAAAAAAATTCTCTTACCTTCATTCAATATTTAACTTTGCATAGTTAGTAATATGGAACGGACTATGATAATCACCCTTATTCTCGTTTTCGATCGAATGACATTCGTTCGAAAGTTTTGCTATTTTGTATTCTTGTTTTCGTTCGAACGAATGAGAACAGTTCGATATTTCGAACATCGTTTGTTCGAATAAAATGCAGCATTCCGGTTTTCGATCGAACGTATTTTTACTATCGCTCATCAAACGCAAGTCTGAAGCTGCGAACGGCATGCGTTAATAGGGCCAAAAAATTAACAAATAGAAGAAAAACGTTTAATTGGGAGACAAATGAGTCGAAAAAAACTGAAAATACAACAAATTTCAATCCAGGCTGATCAAATACAGAACTACAAACATTTCCGGTGAATAAATTTCACCGTATGCTTTTTTTTGCGACCGGCTAACAAACGTAACGTAAGTCTGAGGCTGCGAACTAAGAGTGTTTGTGAATTTTAGGAAGATTGTGATTTAAAATAATGTGGTTCAAATAAGCATGTTGCTTACAAAAATTATATTAGAGTTGAAAAAAAAAAATACATTTATATTTTAAATTTTGGAAATTTGATTTTCGATTGAGACTTGCCGTCGGCTTCCAGTTTTTCACTCCGGGTGGGGGAGCTTCAATAGCAGCAGCACCATCCCCACTATCTGGAATTGAGGACACCTTTTTGAAACCGCAAACACATGTCATAGATTTTCTAGGGCACATCTTACTATCGGCTGGCGTTCGTTTCTGCTGCTGACGTTGTCGCTGCCAGGTAGCTGCCCAACAATTTCGAAGTTCATCAGGCAACACTAAAATTGAACTTATGACGTTCGTACGAAAACAAAAATACCTTTTTCGAATTCGTTCGAAAGTATCCGTTCGAAACAGGAATAAGGGTGAATATTATTTTCATGATTATACAAGATTGCTTCATTCTTCAGATAACCTCGTGTTTTCCTGTTGTTCCATACGTCAAGAAAATTAAATTCGCTGGAACATTATTGGCGATTCGCTGCAATACTTTTTACACTTTTTGACATTCAGCGCCAGCTTTGATGATGGGTGATTTTCGAACGCGACAGTTAATACAATTTGTTCTGAAAATTATTTTTTTCACAAAAACTGTGTTACTTCTGACAATTACGATGGTTGAATCTAGTGAGAAAATCCTTGATTTACTAATCTCAATGATTTTTGCCTAAGCAAACATAATTTTTAACGGTTTTGCATAAAAAAATTAAATTTTCTATTTTTAGTAAAGAAATCAACTTATGAGTTGCAAAACTACGTGTATTCACTAGATTCCGTATTTCATTAATTTTGACTTGTACATGCAAGGAAAGAAAAAAGAAAAAAGTTATACAGTTTTTGCTTGCGGTACCATGAATTTATTTAATAGGTTTTAAAATAAAAGGATCTACGGAAAGAAGAAAACTTTATTTCGAAGAAAATCGTGTGCTAAAAAAATCATTTGTTCGTATTTGAACGGTATTAATAAGTTGGTCGATCTGAAAGTTATAGTTCCCCTCTCTCAAGAAGGTTTATCGTTTCATGGTTGATGCTGTCCCAGCTGCTGGATTGAAAGACCAATATATTATGCATGCAGAAAAAATCCAAAATATAAGCGCTAATAACACAAGTTTACAAAATTCAAATAAAAACGTGAACTTGATTGACTGACCAATATTTTTAATGTGAAATCGGGGCGCTGAATCCGAAAATGAAATTCAAAAAAATCTTAGTAGAGCCGTTTTTGAGTTATGCTCCAAATATGAAATTTCGGAAAAATAAAAAAAGTTCTTGTACTTAGATGAAATATCTCGGACGGCATAACAGTAATTTGAAATCCCTCTTTTGCATATTGAAGGTGAATAAATTTTCTATCGATCATCTGAACACTGCTTTTGCGTATGATCAACAGTATTGTTGATATTAGTGACTTTATGATAGAAAAAAAATATTAAAAACGCATTTTTTAAGAGAAAATTTTGTTTCAGCGAAAGTTTTAGACCAGATGGTAAAATTTAAAAAATCTGATTTTCTTTTGCGTTTAAATGTCAATTTAAAACAAAGATTTCATGTGGTTATTTGTCAGAATCGGTAGAAAATTGAAGAAGTTATGGCTACTTTACCATAACAGTGCTTTTTTGTAGTTTTGAATAATTTAAAGAACCGCAGTACACTTATCATATTATAGGCAATGTTCCGAACAATCAATCATTGTCGATCAGCCATGCTTTACTGAATTCAGATCCAAAAAATCGAAGCAGTCAATTTTTCCTTCTCCTACCAAATCATATAAACAATCATGCATGACAACGACGCTTCTGTATTTCAAACATTCCCGCAAAACATGATTCGGTAAAGAAGGACGCAGACTATCAGCGATGAACGTCTGGATGGTGATTGCCTTCCTTGATGGTTTTCAACCTTCTTAGGATCACAACTGATATGTATCAGTTCTGAGCGATACGTAAAGGTTGCATTATGATTTTTTATTTTTCGCTTTGCGTAGAAGAACAAAATAATTACTTACTAACCGCAATGAACTGTCCAACATGTGCTACGGCTTTTTTCAACATTTGGTTTCTGGTATTTCCTCAGATTTTCCTTCTGAGACATTCATGATCGTCTATCAATAACGAACATTATCAACAATGATGCGAGCATAGGCGTTAGTGAATGATTTTGGAAACGACGTTCAAAATTTATCATCAAGTATGTCGATCACCGTTGATTAGCCACGTGACGTATAGCTACGGTAGCCCCCGATGGGGCATGGTATATTCTTATGTATCTAGTTAGTGTTGATGTTCGACAAATGTTCAACAGAAACTATCACCACGTGCGTATAACAGCACTCGGAGGTATACGTTTTCTAGCTTGAAACGAATCCTGATTGCTTTTCTTGAGCGATTTTCCGAACATTGATTATAGGAAGAATAAAACATGATAAATCTCACTCGCTCCAAGTCAAAATTTTTTATTAGCTTACCAGAAAGTCACATGCCAAATTTCAGGAAGATCTGACCATAGGGAGGGGTTGCTTGAGTCTCCAACGTGAATAAAATATTAAAGTATTTTTCCCGGGAGGAACGAAAAATAATGTTTTTTCATCAATAACTTTTTTCATCATTAGTCGGTTGTTTTTTATGGTAAATTTTCTTGAAGCCTAAGTTGACACAAATATTTCACCCCAAGACTGCAACACGATTGGACTTGAAGTAAAAAAGTTATTGCAATTCAAAGGCCGCAAATTTTGTCCAACACTCAATGAGTACTTTTTATGCATTGCGTTTTATACGAGAATTTTCGACAAAAATACAATCTTTGAACCACAATAACTTTCCTGTTTCAAATCCAATCGAGTTACAGTCTTCGAGTGAAATATTTGTCCCAACTTAGACTTTAAGAAAAATCAACCATAAAAAACAATCGGCTAGTGATGAAAAAAGGTATTGATGAAAAACCAGTATTTTCCCGGGAAAAATACCTTAAAATTTTATTCACATATGAGACTCAAGCAACCCCTCCCTATGGTCAAATCTTCCTGAAATTTGGCATGTGACATTCTGGTAAGCTAATAAATTTTTTTGACTTGGAGCGAGTGAGATTTATCATGTTTCATTCTTCCAATATACTATGATAAGTGTACTACGGTTCTTTAAATTATTCAAAACATACAAAAAAGCACTGTTATGGTAAAGTAGCCATAACTTCTTCAATTTA
>NC_073693.1:368913690-369033330 GCF_029784155.1 Uranotaenia lowii
TCGACAAAAATGAGAAAAATGACAAAAATGACAAAAATGACAAAAATGACAAAAATGACAAAAATGACAAAAATGACAAAAATGACAAAAATGACAAAAATGACAAAAATGACAAAAATGACAAAATGACAAAAATGACAAAAATGACAAAAATGACAAAAATGACAAAAATGACAAAAATGACAAAAATGACAAAAATGACAAAAATGACAAAAATGACAAAAATGACAAAAATGACAAAAATGACAAAATTGACAAAATTGACAAAATTGACAAAAATGAACAAAAATGACAAAAATGACAGAAATGACAAAAATGACAAAAATGACAAAAATGACAAAAATTGCCAGAATTGCAAAAATGACAAAAATACCAAGAATTGCAAAAATAACAAAAATGACAAACAATGACGATGACTAAAATGACAAAAATTACAAAAATGAAAAAACTGACAAAAATAACACAAATGGCAAAAAATGACAAAAAATGACAAAAAATGACAAAAAATGACAAAAAATGACAAAAAATGACAAAAAATGACAAAAAATGACAAAAAATGACAAAAAATGACAAAAAATGACAAAAAATGACAAAAAATTACAAAAAACGACAAAAAGTGACAAAAAATGACAAAAAATGACAAAAAAAAAGACAAAAAATGACAAAAAATGACAAAAATGACAAAAAATGACAAAAAATGACAAAAAGTGAAAAAAAAGACAAAAAATGACAAAAAATGACAAAAAATGACAAAAAAAAGACAAAAAATGACAAAAATGACAAAAATGACAAAAATGACAAAAATGACAAAAATGACAAAAATGACAAAAATGACAAAAATGACAAAAATGACAAAAATGACAAAAATGACAAAAATGACAAAAATGACAAAAATGACAAAAATGACAAAAATGACAAAAATGACAAAAATGACAAAAATGACAAAAATGACAAAAATGACAAAAATGACAAAAATGACAAAAATGACAAAAATGACAAAAATGACAAAAATGACAAAAATGACAAAAATGATGAAAAATGATGAAAAATGATGAAAAATGATGAAAAATGATGAAAAATGATGAAAAATGATGAAAAATGATGAAAAATGACGAAAAATGATGAAAAATGATGAAAAATGATGAAAAATGACGAAAAATGATGAAAAATGATGAAAAATGACGAAAAATGACAAAAATGACAAAAATGAAAAAAAATGATAAAAATAACAAAAATAACAAAAAGACAAAAATGACAAAAATGACAAAAATGACAAAAATGACAAAAATGACAAAAATGACAAAAATGACAAAAATGACAAAAATGACAAAAATGACAAAAATGACAAAAATGACAAAAATGACAAAAAATGACAAAAAATGACAAAAATGACAAAAATGACAAAAATGACAAAAATGACAAAAATGACAAAAATGACAAAAATGACAAAAATGACAAAAATGATGAAAAATGATGAAAAATGATGAAAAATTATGAAAAATGACGAAAAATGATGAAAAATGATGAAAAATAACGAAAAATGATATAAAATGACGAAAAATGATGAAAAATGACGAAAAATGACAAAAATGACAAAAATGAAAAAAAAAATGATAAAAATAACAAAAATAACAAAAAGACAAAAATGACAAAAATGACAAAAATGACAAAAATGACAAAAATGACAAAAATGACAAAAATGACAAAAATGACAAAAATGACAAAAATGATAAAAATGACAAAAATGACAAAAATGACAAAAATGACAAAAATGACAAAAATGACAAAAATGACAAAAATGACAAAAATGACAAAAATGACAAAAATGACAAAAATGACAAAAATGACAAAAATGACAAAAATGACAAAAATGACAAAAATGACAAAAATGACAAAAATGACAAAAATGACAAAAATGACAAAAATGACAAAAATGACAAAAATGACAAAAATGACAAAAATGACAAAAATGACAAAAATGACAAAAATGACAAAAATGACAAAAATGACAAAAATGACAAAAATGACAAAAATGACAAAAATGACAAAAATGACAAAAATGACAAAAATGACAAAAATGACAAAAATGACAAAAATGACAAAAATGACAAAAATGACAAAAATGACAAAAATGACAAAAATGACAAAAATGACAAAAATGACAAAAATGACAAAAATGACAAAAATGACAAAAATGACAAAAATGACAAAAATGACAAAAATGACAAAAATGACAAAAATGACAAAAATGACAAAAAATGACAAAAATGACAAAAATGACAAAAATGACAAAAATGACAAAAATGACAAAAATGACAAAAAAGACAAAAATGACAAAAATGACAAAAATGACAAAAATGACAAAAATGACAAAAATGACAAAAATGACAAAAATGACAAAAATGACAAAAATGACAAAAATGACAAAAATGACAAAAATGACAAAAATGACAAAAATGACAAAAATGACAAAAATGACAAAAATAACAAAAATGACAAAAATGACAAAAATGACAAAAATGACAAAAATGACAAAAATGACAAAAATGACAAAAATGACAAAAATGACAAAAATGACAAAAATGACAAAAATGACAAAAATGACAAAAATGACAAAAATGACAAAAATGACAAAAATGACAAAAATGACAAAAATGACAAAAATGACAAAAATGACAAAAATGACAAAAATGACAAAAATGACAAAAATGACAAAAATGACAAAAATGACAAAAATGACAAAAATGACAAAAATGACAAAAATGACAAAAATGACAAAAATGACATAAATGACATAAATGACAAAGATGACAAAGATGACAAAAATGACAAAAATGACAAAGATGACAAAAATGACAAAAATGACAAAAATGACAAAAATGACAAAAATGACAAAAATGACAAAAATGACAAAAATGACAAAAATGACAAAAATGACAAAAATGTCAAAAATGACAAAAATAACAAAAATTACAAAAATGACAAAAATGACAAAAATGACAAAAATGACAAAAATGACAAAAATGACAAAAATGACAAAAATGACAAAAATGACAAAAATGACAAAAATGACAAAAATGACAAAAATGACAAAAATGACAAAAATGACAAAAATGACAAAAATGACAAAAATGACAAAAATGACAAAAATGACAAAATGACAAAATGACAAAAATGACAAAAATGACAAAAATGACAAAATGACTAAAATGACAAAAATGACAAAAATGACGAATATGACAAATATGACGAATATGACAAATATGACAAAAATGACAAAAATGACAAAAATGACAAAAATGACAAAAATGACAAAAATGATAAAAATGACAAAAATGATAAAAATGACAAAAATGACAAAAATGACAAAAATGACAAAAATGACAAAAATGACAAAAATGACAAAAATTACAAAAATGGCAAGAATTTCAAAAATTTGAAAAAAAAAAATTGAAAAAGTTACAAAATGACTCATCCAACGCCACTTCTAGAAGTTACAATAGCGGCAAAACATAAAATAGTGGAGTCATTTAAAGAAAATGACAAAATGGTCAAAATTTACTTTGATGACAATTTTCAAAAATTTGTCAAAATAGCAGAATTTAAGAAATCAAACAATGCTTTAGAAATTTAATTTAAAAAAATGTACAACATTGAAAAAAATATTGACAGATGTGAAAAATGTGTCAAAAATGTAAAATGGAAAATTAAAGTTGATTAAAAATACAAAAAATTACAATTTTTTTTTGCATATTTTTTCGAGCAATAATACTGAAAAAATCGAAAATGAAAGCAAATAAAACAAAAGACACTGATACAAGAGATTGGACGAAAAATTACTGTGAATTGAAGTTTCGAAAGTTTGCGCACTTCTTAACTGTTTTTTTTATTTAAAATTTAAGTTATTTAACTGTCAACTATGGAATATCGCGAAACTGTTTTGTTATTTTTCGAATTAATTTTGAAATGAGAGCGATTGAGAGAGATTGAAAATCTTTGTTTCAATCAAACCTTGACAAATATCTAGCTAGCAACAACCAAAATGTGTATGCCTTGAAGCATTCAACGACGTCTGTCGTCAAGATTAATTGCTACCTAGGAAAAGTTTGTACGACTTTGGACTTTGGGCTTTGTTTTGGGGACTTGTGGATGTGAAGGAAGCCTTCTACCGAGGTTCCTAGGCCAGGATTTATGTTTCTAGGTTCACGTCTTTTCAGGTGGAATGGGGCGCGCCATTGCAAAAACTTGCCTCGTCAATACGTCACGTTAATGAAATGTATAAGCCCCGAAACGTGTCCCCACGAAAAGACGGCAGACGACGGCCTCTCAACAAACGGTCACACCGGAATCGAATCCGTCGTCGGTTGAATTCGAGTCATACGTCCGGGTCGAGAGCAGAGAGCAAATTCAGTAAAGGGCAATGCCACCCAAAATCTCTGATGGATTGTGGACAAAGTTTTTCCAACATCTTTGGGGACCTCGTCCTCGTTCCTTTTTGAGTCTCGATTAGCAAAACTCATTGAGGAGCACCGTTTCCAAGAGAGAAGATTAATTATCCCACCGAATGAGGGAAATGAGTGTGGTTATCCATCCACCCACTTTAACCCCCCATTTTCCCCCTATCGGTACTTTTCTTATTTGTCGGAGCACTTGAAGAAAACTTGCTCCATTTCCGGCGCTTTGCCCCAAATGTGCGTCGGGGATCCCAAGAAACGGAATCGTCCCCGAAAAACTTTACCCAAAAGCCCAAACCCGAATGCTTCTTCTGCTGCTTCTCTTGCTGCAAAATAATCAAAGGGAAAATGTAATTTTCAAACTGCCGTTACTGCGGAAAAGCTCGCTTCATGTTGATGTTGCTTGCTAGCTTCCAGAGTTTGCCTCCGTTTTTTTTTGCTCGCTGCGTTCAACCTTGGCTGATGAGAACTTGAGCCAATCTTGGTCTCTGAGTTATGTCTCACCCCCGAATGACGAAAAAGTAGAAGTAAACTAAACTTCCAAAATGCGAGCACACAGCTTTAACCGCCGTAAATATTTGATTAAGGACTGGGCCAAAGTTTTTTTTTGCCTCAAACGACGAAGACGATCCAACAGAATATAACGCAGACATTACTTGGTCACTTGCATAGTTGTTGATGATGCTACTTTTGATATCCTGAAGGTTTTCGAGTTTTTTTTTGTCTGTTCTTCTTCTTTTTTCGAAGAGCTTTTTCACAGATGAATATTCCCCGGGGTGTACGTATGCGGTCTGTGACTTTGAGTTTTAAAAAACTTTCAGCTGCTTGTTCCGATTGTGTGCATTTTTTATGAAATTCATAATGACATTTTTGGGTCGGATATTCGGAAATTTGAAATCAACATTTCGTTTGAAATTGCAGTTTCAAGAAGTATTTCATCATGTGTTTTGGATTAGCCTTTTAAATTATTTTCATGATTCTACCCTATTTTAGTGATTTTTAAGAAATCTTTTAGTAACTATTCAAAAGTTTGTTTTTTTAGTTGAACAATTAAAAAATTTCATCTCAACGCACATTTTTGTCCAAAACATCAAGACATAATTCCCAAAGTTATTCAATATAATAAAAATTGTCTAGTTTCCATTTTTTTTATTTGAAAGGTGTCGTTTTTTGGCTTTAAGTGCCTCAAACGCAAATCAGAGTTGACTTAGGGCGATGATTTGTGACATAACTATATTTATGGAAGTCAGTAAAACATCACAGATCGTTAATATAAGTTTTCCGAAATATTTTCCAAGACAGTGACAAATATTCTTACGTCTCTCCAGCATTTTTTTTATATTTATGTATTTGAATATTATTTGAAACTCTACGGTAAAAAATGTATCGAACTAGGTATATAAATAAACAATCGAATTTTCTGGTATGACCTTCGTTTTTTTTAAAGGATCTTTAAAGGATGAGGAAAAATATTTTGATCAAGTGTCTAAAAAATTTTCTACGTCATTCAACGCGTGTGTTTCCCTCTAAATTAGGAATTAATTTTCAAACAAGCAGTGATTACCTCAAACTTTCACCAGTCAGCCTTCAAACATCAGCAATGTAATGAAAATTTATACATAAATGCATTCGTCCCCATGCTTCGGCGTCGTCAGTTCCCGTCACGGAAAATTGTTAGAATGAAACGAAAACAATCACCCGGAAAACAAATCACCCAGCAATCGAATCAATTTACGACCCCATTAATAATCCCCTGGGAGAGAGAGAATGTGGCAGGACGGCTTCTATGCAGTCGGAACAATGTTTTCCTACATTGCTGGTTATCGAGCCACATTTTACTGCTGCAGCCCACCATTTACTTCTGCTAGGACTAATAGTTACGCAGCATTTTATTACCCTGGACCCATTGCTCCTAGAACGATTTCTCCCACCAACTTCAGTTCAGCCCCATCAAATGATTTCATGTTTGTATGACGACCCGGCAGTGATAATTATACAAATTAAAGATAACAATTATTAATGCATGCTTGGGTCATAAATTTGCATACCGAGCTACAAGCTGCCTTGCACATAAATGGTACCTTTTGAAATAAGAGTAGATTCCGGCAATGAAAAAGGGGAAAGGAGACAGATTCCGGAACTAGAATGTGGAACCACTGGACGAATTCCTAATTAAGACACATAAATTATATGTTCTATGGATCGGAAATGTCTGGAGGATATGAGATGCAATTAGATTTGAAATGATGCAATTTAGTTTTATCGTTTCTTTAACTGATTTTTGTTGCTTCTAGCAAACGTACTTTTCATATCCAAAGGCTAGATACGAAGTCTTGATTTAAATGTTGATTTGCTCTATTTAGTGGATCTAAATAAAAATTAAATTCAATCTATTTCAGACAATTGCAGCTTTAAGAAAAAATCGGAACGTCCCACCTAGGCTATTTTTTTTCGGGAGCTAGAACCGAAGCAATGTCGTGTGTATCGCTTCCAAAACTGTCTTCCGAAAATAAGTTGACAGGCCTTTCCGTGCGCGGCAGCCAACCAAAAGGGGAAAAAAAAAGTTTTCCACCATCCAGACGTACCAATACGCGGCGCTAGCTGGGCCAGGCTGGAGGACTCTTGTTTTTGGCAAAGAGGATTTTGATGACGGTTACAAATGATGATAAAAGACGTACTTGAAATCGTTTGCGCGCTGCTTTCACTTGGCCGAAAGTTCGCCTGTCTGATTATGGTGGTGGTGGCTCCAGAGAGTAGAGCAACCGGAAGGAGTTGTACTTATGTGAGTGCTAAGCATGAAAAAAAAAAGAAAACGACAACCAAGACGTGTGGTGACAGGTTGCTTCTGATGCTTCTTTCTTCCCCATTACTGCTGCTCATTGAAGCCTGTTTCGGATGATGGCGGGGAAGATTTTCGTTCCAATTTTTTTTTCGTCTCTCTCGCTAAGTCTACCGTCTTACTTCTTCCGGATGGGTTATGACACTGAAAAGACAGCCTGGCAGCCAGACAAACAGGCGGCTTTGCACACCGGGTATCATATTCTTCCGGTGTGCCACTGGCTCAGAGAAACGAGGAAGCAAAAAAAATCAGCCAACGGAAACTGGCTTTCAGTCGAATTAAGATGTACTGCGTGCGTGCTTGCGTGGTTCTTTTCCTGAGCGAGTACCCTCTTCTCGCTCAAATGCCTCCACCAGACTCCGATTGAGAACAGCGCGAAAAAACTTGCTAACAGACACACAAGATATGTGTGTCATCGTTGTCATGTGCTTTTGACTCATGCATGTACGCCTTTCCCGGGGATCTGATCTGCCCCGTTACTCCGTGGAAACGGAGGAATCCCTGCAGCGTCGGAAAATTTGTAACCAACCATCTTCTTCGGAGGCTAAAAGTATCCGGTTTCCGGTGAACGTTTGCTTGTCAAGATAAGAGAGAATAACGTAACCTACAACGAAAAAAAAAGAAGCACAAACCTCCAGATCGGGTCAAAGTTTTCCAACAGACAAATTTGCTAATTGAATTCGTTTACTTTTTTTGCTGCTCCAACAACCGGTTTCGTAAATTGGCTTTAACCGGATTGCTTGCGGCTGGAGGGCGTGTGTGAGTTAGGAAATTTGTTAAGATGTGAGTTTTTGTTTGTTGTCTCGGATAAGGCTCCCTCAAGCGAAGGATGCTTCCGGCAGACTTCTTCTGAGGGGCTCAGATGGCAAACGAATGCATTCCCTACCGTGTGTGTACGCCAGTTAATGGAATTCGAAGCAGGAAATTGAATTTGCATACAGAGCAGCAGCAGCAGTCAGCAGCAAAAATGGCAGTCAATGAATGACACACCATTGCACGCTGGGAATCGATACACCTGATGCTATTTGCTCATGTGGACGGGATTGTCAATAAGATGAGACTTTTTTTAACTGAAAAACAATTTTTTTTCAAACGACTCATATGTTTCTTTTTTCTCTCTCACTCTTTTTTCAGGTATGTTGTCGATGCTTTAAGTTCTAAGCGTGAGTAATACTTGTTTGAACTTTTTTTTTCAAATCTTTAATTTCTGTTTTCGAAAAATATACTTTAACGAATATTTCATAAAATTTGATGTAAGGAATTATCAGAAGCCCTAAACTGTTGAATTTTGAAATAAATGACAAACATGACAAAAATTTCGAAACTGACAAATATAACAAAAATGAAGAAAATAATAAAAATAACAAAAATGATTAAAATGACAAAATTGAAATTTTTCACATTATCAAATTATTGACAAAATAAAAAAAACTTGACAAAAATGATAATATTGACAAATTTGCCATGATTTGGAAAATTGACAGCATTGGCAATATAAACAAAATGAAGAAAATTGACAAAATTCGCAAAATTGACAAAATCGACACAATTGACAGAATCGACAAAATGACAAGATTGACAAAACTGACAAAATGACAAGATTGACAAAACTGACAAAATTGTCATAATTGACAAGATTGAAAAAAAATAGACTAAATTGACTAAATAGACGAAATTGACAAAATTGATGAAATTGGAAAAATTGATTTTTTTTTTCTTTATTATAGAGACTTTCAGCCTCGGGCTCGCTGGAAAAATTGAGAAAATTGACCAGAATAAATAAATTGAAAAAAAAAATTGACAAATTGACCAAATTAACGAAACATCAAATTGGTCAAATGGACAAAATTTAACAAATTCACCTAAATGACAAAATTGAAAAAATTATAAAATTGACAATATTGACATAATTGACGAAATTAAAAAAATTGATAATATTGAAAAAATTGACAAAATTGACCATATTAACGAAATTGCTCAAATTGACAATATAACTCAAATTAGCGAGATTGACAAAATTGATCACAATGACAAAACTGACAAAATCGACAAAAATTGCAAATTCGGCGTAATTGACATAAAAGATAAAATAGACAAAATTGACAAAATCGTCGAAATTGAAAAATAAACAAAAATGACAAGATTGACTCAATTGACAAAATTGAAAAAATAAACAAATATGACAAGATTGTCAAAATGGAGAAAATTGACAAAATGTTTATAATTGACAAAAGATACAAAATTTTCTAAAAAATGGCAAAATTTGCAAAATTGATAAAATCAACAAAATCGAAAAAATCAACACAATTGACAAAATTGACATAATCAACGAAATTGAAAAAAATCGACACAATTGACAAAATCGACATAATTAACAAAGTTGTCAAAATCGACATAATAAACAAAATTGTAATAATTGACGAAGTTGAAAAAATTTCGAAATCGACAAAATTGACTACATAGACGAAATTGACAAAATTTACATCATTGACAAAATTGGCAAAATTTAACAAATTGACCAAAAAGACAAAATTATATAAAATTGATAAAATGGACAAATTGACAAAATTAACAAAACTGACAAAATTGACAACATTGGCATAATTTAGTAAATGAAATAAATTGACAAAATTGATAAAATTGGAAAAAATTGTTCAAATTAACGAAATTGACAAAATTGACCAAAATGACAAAACTGAAAAAAAAACGGAATCGACGTGATTGACAAAATAGATAAAATTGAAAAAATTGACAAAATTAACAATAATGGCAAGATTGTCAAAATTGACAAAATTGACAAAATTGACAAAATTGAAAAAGATTGAAAAAATTGAAAAAGAAAACAAAAATGTCAAAATTGACAAATATAAAAAATATGACAAAATTGATAAATAAGACAAATTGGACAAAATTCTCTAATTTAAAAAAAACTGGCAAAACTGGCAAAATTGAAAAAAATTTAAAAATGACAAAATTTAAAAGGTAACAAAATTGAAAAAAATGACAAAACAAATTTAAATAAACAATTGACGAAATTGACAAATAACAAAAATAACATAAGTGACAAAATTTAAAAAAAACGACAAAAATGACAAAATTGAAAAAAATGACAAAAACGACAAAAAATGACAAAAATGACAAAAAATGACAAAACTGACAAAAATGACGAAAATGACAAAAATGACAAAAATGACAAAAATGACAAAAATGACAAAAATGACAAAAATGACAAAAATGATAAAAATGACAAAAATGACAAAAATGACAAAAATGAAATAAATGATAAAAATGATAAAAATTATGAAAATGACAAAAATGACAAAAATGACAAAAATGGCAAAAATGACAAAAATGACAAAAATGACAAAAATGACAAAAATGACAAAAATGACAAAAATGACAAAAATGACAAAAATGACAAAAATGACAAAAATGACAAAAATGACAAAAATGACAAAAATGACAAAAATGACAAAAAATGACAAAAAAAAACAAAAAAAACAAAAATGACAAAAATGACAAAAATGACAAAAATAACAAAAATGACAAAAATGACAAAAATGACAAAAATGACAAAAATGACAAAAATGACAAAAATGACAAAAATGACAAAAATGACAAAAATGACAAAAATGACAAAAATGACAAAAATGACAAAAATGACAAAAATGACAAAAATGACAAAAATGACAAAAATGACAAAAATGACAAAAATGACAAAAATGACAAAAATGACAAAAATGACAAAAATGACAAAAATGACAAAAATGACAAAAATGACAAAAATGACAAAAATGACAAAAATGACAAAAATGACAAAAATGACAAAAATGACAAAAATGACAAAAATGACAAAAATGACAAAAATGACAAAAATGACAAAAATGACAAAAATGACAAAAAGACAAAAATGACAAAAATGACAAAAATGACAAAAATGACAAAAATGACAAAAATGACAAAAATGACAAAAATGACAAAAAGACAAAAATGACAAAAATGACAAAAATGACAAAAATGACAAAAATGACAAAAATGACAAAAATGACAAAAATGACAAAAATGACAAAAATTACAAAAATTACAAAAATTACAAAAATGACAAAATAGACAAAAATGACAAAAATGACAAAAATGACAAAAATGACAAAAATGACAAAAATGACAAAAATGACAAAAATGACAAAAATGACAAAAATGACAAAAATGACAAAAATGACAAAAATGACAAAAATGACAAAAATGACAAAAATGACAAAAAGACAAAAATGACAAAAATGACAAAAATGACAAAAATGACAAAAATGACAAAAATGACAAAAATGACAAAAATGACAAAAATGACAAAAATGACAAAAATGACAAAAATGACAAAAATGACAAAAATGACAAAAATGACAAGAATGACAAAAAGGACAAAAAAAGGCAAAGTGGACAAAAATGATATTAAAGACATAAATGACATAATTGACCAAAACAAAATAATAAAATTTATAAAATTGAAAAAAGAAAAAAATTGACAAAATTTACAAAAATTTGCAAAAATTTATGGAATTAGAAAATTTGCCCAAGTTTACAAAATTATCAAAATTGACAAAATTTAAAAAAAATGACTTAATTTACAATAAGTTATGACAATTTATTTATAAAAGTGAATAGAGTGACAAAAATGATAAAAATGAAAAATATAATAAAATGAATTAAATTACAAAAAATTACAAAATAAAATAAAAAATAGCAACAATTTAAAATTTGGTCAAAAAGGGTAAAAATGACTGAATTTATAAAAATGACGAAAATGTCAAAAATGATTTATTTAACGTTTCTGAGAAAACGGACAATTGCGAAAAAATGGAAAAAATAGACTGATATGACGTATATTTCAAATTTTTTTTTTTGTTAATAATAGTCTTAAAACTAATAAACATCAATTATCAATTTTCTTGTAAACAGTGAGGACTTTTGGAAGCAAATAATTTGTTTTGAATATTTTATTCGTTGTGGATAATTAGGGATTTATGACAAAGTTTTGATTAAGTTTTTAAACAAAATTTATAAAACGTAAATTAATTTTTGTAGTCTTTAACCCTTCAAAGCGATACGCAAAGTATTCGTTAAGGGAAAGTTTTTGTTTGTTGGCGTTCTCCTGGCCACAAATGTTACCTATTTTGATGATATTAGGTTCATCGTGTAGGTAATTTAGTCTATTTTCTTATATTTCAAAACTAAGAGATATATTTTACCAAGTTTTCTGCAGTTTGTTCCGAATGAAAAAAGTCCCGCGAAACTATTTAATTTTTAAGTTATTCATGACTTCTGCAGCTTTGATGTATTTGAGTGTTTCTTTGATCTTTGTTATTGTCTGACTGCTATACCGGATTTTTGAGTAGAAAAAAAATTTAACTTAGAAAAAATGACATCCAATTTCGACTTTGCTTCGATGTATCTCATTTCGATTTTCATGCTTCAATTTATGTTTTTCTTCGATTAAAATTAAATTGATCTTAAGTGACTCGAACAGCTTTGGAAGGTTAATAAAGTTGTTAAATACTTCAATCAAAACCTTCAATATCGACGACACGAAGACTTTGCTATCTTCAGTGATGTCAGAAATAGTAACAATGTTTATTCATATTTCTTAAATTCGTGAGTATATTCTTTCTTTCAAAGTGTTGTTTCTTTAAAACTGTAACATTCATGCTAAATCTTAGTCATTAGTTGAAAAGAGGATAATAAATTAATTCAAAATCAGTTTTTACTTTTCATGTAGGTTTAATAATGAATCAGTTATCAATGATTTACTTCACTCAAAACTAGCAAGATTTGCGTTCAATCTGAATCACATGCACATGACTACCTTAATTCTAAATTTTTACTCTGGATCTGACATTTGACATCGGGTTCAAAATACTGAAATCTAATATCTCAATTCGAAAACCCATTTTGGGTAGTAGATTCTTGATACAAATTTCCATTATAAAAATTACTTTGTTTTTAAATTTAATTGAGAATTTTTTAATTGACACCTTTTGTCAAACGAATTAATATAAACTTGTATTTCTTCAAAAAAAGAATACAAACCTTTATCCATTTCTGACAAAACCGATTAACATAATTGATCAAAAAAGGCTTAATGCAAAAAAGATAACTCTACAGTCCTTAGGTAACGTTTTTAAGTTTTTAACTTAG
This sequence comes from Uranotaenia lowii, assembly GCF_029784155.1. Lineage (NCBI taxonomy): Eukaryota > Metazoa > Arthropoda > Insecta > Diptera > Culicidae > Uranotaenia > Uranotaenia lowii. Next base: position 368,927,173 of record NC_073693.1, read on the forward strand.
GTATTTTTAATGAAAAAGGGAGATATGAAGTCCCTCCGCTCTAAATGATTTTCATTTTAAACTTTTTTCAATTCTTCCTGTTTCAAAATTCATATCAGGGGATTTATTGTTTCATTACTCATCCCAATAAGACATCATTTTGTTCAAGGATATCTTGGAAGCTTTCATCCTAGCGTAAAATAAACGGCAGTCTCTGTTTATGAAAAGATCTCCGATATCAAACAAAACCAGTTTGGAAAACTTGATGATACGTTTGTACGTTGTGCTGACTTCATACTCATCTTTCATCTTATCTTGTGAGGATAATTGTGGATTCTTATTTTAACTTATGGTTATGAACGATGAACAGAATTTGATAGCAACCACCCACAAACACTGGGAAATGTGAAATGAGCTTCAACCATCAGTTTAGATATGTTGGATTGTTAATGCTGGCTGTCATGTGTCTTTTTAACAGATTTATCTTTTCTTCCGTTCCGAGAAGGCTTTAGGCTATAGATAGAGATAAAAACAATGTGAAGCAACTGGAAGATTTTTTTTTTTATGTTCAACAATGATGAGTCTCAGAAGTTTTATGATTTTTCTCAAATCCTTAAGCTTCGCAAAAATTTAAGTCGGGGACCTTCCTTTGTTTGATTCATTTAAGGAAATTCGTAAATTTGAATAATCCTTCAATTATTCAAACCAGTTTTTGGTTGCATTTGTCACTTAATCCAACTGGAAATTGAAAACTTTATCTCTTTTCAAGTGATTGTTATTTTGTTTTTTTTTTCTTGCATAACTATGCCTAGTTACCATCAGCCAGCTCTCGAGTGTTGCAGGCGAACCACATGACACAAATCTTGAAAGCTCACGTACTGCACCTGAAATAAAGATCTCACGTAAAGCACATTCCCCGTCTGTCATGAATATTTAATTAATCCAACACTACATCGGGATCTCGAAACGACTTCATTCGTCTTGGTTGTTGGTCCTGTTCCGCCGGATGTGACCTGACCAGGGCGGGGGAGGTAAGTGCCAGATGTTTCTCATCCTTCCCCCAAACGAAGAGTTCCGAGAGTTCCGAGAAAGGTGGGACACCGGGAAGGGATACTTTGTCTTTCCATCTTTCCATCTCGGATCGGATCAGTGTGTCAACCTACTCGAGCAGAGAAAAATCTCGTCCCGAAAAACGAGCCTCTGATGTACCGGACGTGACACATAAACCTCTCACTAATCGCACATTAAAGCCTTTCCCGTTGCCAGTTCCACACACGGCGGACATCAGCTGAGGCGAGAGCTAGAAAAGCCGGCACGACATCTTTCCCTGGACCATCATTCGAGAACTCGTGCCACTAAATTATTTAAATATTAAACCACTTTTCGGATACTGAGCCTGGCCAGGAATAGTAAAGGCGAACGGAGAAAAAAAAACAAAATCTCTGAAACTGGTCCCCGAAGTAGTATCATCGGATGGTTAACAGATCCGATTTACGAGACCCCGTATGCTCGAACTAGTTTTGTGAAAACTTGTATTCGGCTCCATGGATTGGGTTTTTTACATCTGGAACTGATTTTTGTATAAAAATGAAAATTTTAAAATTCAAACATTATTCATTATATGGAAAATTAATTTTCTACATTCATAAACGAATACCAATCAGCAAATTTGGACTGCAATCTGATAAAACTAATATCCCTTCTATCAAAGGTAATGAAAAATGAATCCCCAGTTGTGTGCTCCAACTTTACCTCCTGTTTTGCAGGTCCATTTGGAATGACCCACGTGTGTCCAAGTTTGTAAAATTTCATCAACATCATCGTCACAACACAATCGATGTCCCACAACACAACAACACATTGCTGCAATAATTAAAACAAATTTAATTAAGTTTGCATTATTTATGCCCAATGCGTTCCTGTCCGGATGTAAGGAGCAGGGCTCGACTAAACAATGCAATCCGTCACCCGACTCGGCCATCATGAATCACGTTTCCAAAGGGTTTCGGTTGGAAAATGGACATTTCCGGCTGGGCCGATGCGTTGGGTTACGTTGCCGGAAATGCTGTGTTGTGATGTGTTTTTGTTGTGTATGCACAATTTATCGAGCAACGCAGATTATGTTAATTCCTCCCTATCGGTTCTGTGAGGCCGATGCCGATGATGACGATGATGGCACCCTACGGAGGCCAATTGCACCGTGCCGAATGTGGCACGGCTGGCGCTAACATTAATTCATCTGTCAGCGGTCCCACACCAGCGCCATGGATGAATGAATGGGTGATTTTGAACATTACTGTGAGATAGTGTTGAATTAAATGGATTTTTTTTTTAGAATCATCCAGTCGGATTTATTATTCTGAAAAATAAATCTAAATTATGATTTTTTGGCTGAGTCCTCTATATCGAACATTTTTAAGCTGTCGGCCATTCAAAACATAATTCTTATTGCAAATTTCAGGGTTGCTAGCGAACCAGGAAACCCGAAAAAACAGGAAAAATTTGAATTTTTAATGTGACACCGGGAAATCGAGAAAAAACCGGGAATTTACGCCTGTCACCTGGAAAAAATAAGTTTTAGATACAAAATCTAATACCACTTGGTAAAACAATGAAAAACTTTCAAAAAGCTAATGTGACTGCTTCTAGAGATTACGTGTATTGAATTTTACAATCATTCTTCCAGTTTGCTTATTCATACTGGTGGACGTCATGTTTAAGGTTGTGTTGATGAGATAAATGTTCAATTCAAGCGATGGGTTGATTGTCTTGCTTTTTTGTGAGTAAATTTGATGACATGCTTAAGCGACAAAGCATTATTGCTTTGCATTCTGCGTTTCAATGAGAGCATTGGCATGACATACCGCTAATGATTGGGATCGTCTTTTTTTCGGAAGCCATTGATCCGGATTGTGAGAATGCCGAAATTACAACCGACGAAATTCCTTGCTGTTTTACGGGAATAAGAATTTATGGAAATTTTATCAACGATTATTTAGTTTATTATCACAAATTCGGACGGATCTTGAAATTCCTATGCTAAAAACCTGAAATTACTGGTTCTTAAACCCGAAGCGTCAACACGAAATTTCAAATAGGAAGCGAGCTCGCAGAGGTCAATGAGCTGCCTTTGATGCTTGTCAACCTACGAAAGCTGCCCCTGAAGCCGAGGAGAAAAACGGACCACTGAATGAACAAACTATGATGCGTTTTAAAGAAGCCGAAATTTTTCTTTGACATATTTGTCCAAAAAAATCAACTAACAAGTGACGTTGCAGAAAGAGCTAAGAACGAATATAAGCATACATCTTTGTGAATATGCAGAACTCTTTTTTTTAATCCTTCCGAAGGAATAAACATTGAATGGATTTTTTCTTAGTGGAACGCCACCGACAAATTTCAAAAATCTTTTGAAAATCTTCATCATTTTAAAAATAGAAAGCATTGGAAATGCTGCCCTCCAAAGTGGTTTTCCGAATAATAGGCAGCACCTTGTGGAGAACCTATGGAACAAAAGTCACATAAGCCAGCAAATTATCTACGATGAGGTTATAAGTGCAGGAAGCGTTTTCATAGTGGACTAAATTTTAAAAAAAATCCAATATGCTCGAAACGCCCATGCTCGCTCAATACAAAACTTATCAGGATAAAAAGACACCCAAAATCTGATAAAAAAAAGACAACAGCTAAATGGAAACAAACTGCTGATTTGGTTAGGCAACCAAAGCAACTATCAGCTAAAAAAACCTCAAGTTTTAAAAGCTGCTCACAAAATAAGCATAGTTGATGGGTCAACAGCTGACGTATATTTTAGAATATTTTTCCTGATCTTGTTTGCACACATTGCGGACTAAATACGAGTTATCTATGATTTCAAAGTAGTCGAAGATTCCTTTGAATTCAGCTACAGTATTTGAAAGACCCAAATACTAGTATTTCACTAGCTACTTGCTAGCATCCTCAGTGGGTTATCGACTGAAGAAAGTGTATCATTTCCCTCCCTTAAATTGTCCAAGCTAGGTAGCTCTGAATTATTTACATTGCATTATTTAATATTACAAATAAAGATCTCCACTGCTGGCGATCCGGAGCCAGCGTCTTCACTTGCTGCCAGCCGAGGTTCTCGTCAACTGTGCGGATTTCAGCGGCTAGACTTCGCCGCCACGAGCTTTTGGGCCTGCCTCTTCTTCGATGCCCATCTGGATTCCAGTCAAGCGCCTCTCTGCAAATCTCGTTTTCATCTCTTCGCAGCGTGTGCCCAATCCATCTCCACTTACGTTCCCGAATCTCGATTTCCAGCGCCTTTTGATGACACCGGCGATGAAGTTCAACGTTTGAGATCCAGTTGCCAGGCCACCAAGCGATGTTCCGCAGGCAGCGATTCACAAAAACTTGCAGTTTTCGCGTCGTCACCGCATATGTGCACCAAGTTTCACACCCGTACAGCAATACGGATTTTACGTTTGAGTTGAAGATTCGGATCTTAGTTCGTAGAGAGATCTGGCGTGACCGCCAGATGTTTCGGAGACTCGCAAACGCAAATCGGGCTTTTCTGATCCGGGTCTCGATGTCCTTCTTGGTCCCACCATCAGGCGTAATCTGGCTACCAAGATACTGGAAGCACTCCACTGTCTCAACCTGTTGTCCAGCTACCACGAAATTGGAACGATTTTCTGTATTGATTTCCATCGACTTGGTCTTTCCGACATTGATTTTGAGACCTGCTGCCTTGGAGCTTTCGGTGAGGTCGTCGAGTTTGCTCTGCATGTCTTGTTGTGTTTGGGCGAGCAAAACAATGTCGTCTGCCAGGTCAAGGTCGTTCAGTTGCTCCATGGTTGAAGGATTTCACGGCAATCCTCGGTTTGGTCTACAGTCAATCGATCCAGTCAAGATCTCATCCATTACGATGTGAAAAAGCAGCGGTGACAAAATACATCCTTGTCTCACTCCAGCAGTTACCGGGATTGGTTCGGACAAGACACCGTCGTGCAAGACCTTGCACGAAAATGCCTCGTATTGTGCTTCGATGAGATGGACTAGTTTCTCTGGGACCCCTCGTCGCCTTAGAACCGCCCAGATATTTTCGTGGTTCAGTCGGTCAAATGCTTTTTCGAAATCAACGAACACCAGCAGAAGAGAGTCCTGGAATTCGTTGATTTGTTCCAGTATTATTCGTAGCGTTGTGATGTGGTCCACACATGATTGTCCGGATCGGAATCCAGCTTGTTGCCGTCGGAGTGTAGCGTCGATTTTCTCCTGGATCCTGTTCAGGATCACTTTGCAGAGTACTTTGAAGGTTGTACAGATCAAAGTTATGCCACGCCAGTTACCGCACTCTGTTAGGTCTCCTTTCTTTGGGACCTTTACGAGGATACCCTGCATCCAGTCGGCCGGGAATGTTGCAGTATCCCAAATGTCAGCGAAAAGACGGAATGTGACACCAGGAAACCGAGAAAAATGGAAATGTCACCTGGAAAAATTTAGCTATACCAATAAATATGTACTGAAGTCAAAAATAAATTTGCCACTGACTGTTTGTCACTATTTTGATGTATTCTTTTTCTTGATCAATTCACCTATAAGTGAGATAATTTTTCTATTTTTTGTATTTATCATTTTATCACTCTAATGTCTTCGAGAAAGTTGTAGATCATCAAATTTAAAAAAAAAAACTTTGTTAAAGACGCCAAAGCTCTATCTTTTGAACCAACAACATGTTTAAAAGAATTTTTTTCAAATACTAACCTCAAAAAACGAAAAATTCGTTTAACTTTTTCAAAGCTAGTTTTGAGACTAACTTTGTATGAGGGATTTGTATCAATTGTAAAACTACATAACTTCATTGAAGGTGTCAAGTCACTATTTTGAATTTTAATGGTACTTTTTGAGTGATTTCTTTTAAAAATTGCATGTTTTTATTGTTCAATATCTCTAAAAGTTGCAAATATACCAAAACAAAAGTATATATATTTGAAATGACAATCTTTCAACTGAAATATTTTAACTGAAAGATGCCAGTTTCAAAGTTTTAGTATAGCCGATTCAACAATTCTTCGATCAGCCAACTATGCCACATTTGTGTTGACGCGGGAACTTATGTAAGTGTATGAAAAAATACTGAAATTTGCCAATCTACCATCTTTTATTTAAGTTATTAAGAAGTAAAACCACATGCATACAAATGAAACTAAATGTCTATGAAAGTTGAAAGATTTCCCTTTTCTAATGTATATATTTTTGTTTTGGTATGTTTGCAACTTTCAGAGATATTAAATAATATAAACATGCAATTTTTAAAAAAAAATCTCCCAACAAGTACCATTAAACTTCAAAATAGTGACTTGACACCTTCAATGAAGTTGTGTAGTTTTACAATTGTCACAACTCTCTCATACAAAGTTAGTCTCAAAACTCGCTTCGAAAAAAGTTAAACGAATTTTTCGGTTTTTGAGGTTATGTCTTAATGTCTATTAAACATGTTGTTTCAAAAGATAGAGCTTTGGCGTCTTTAACAAAGTAAAGTTTTTTTTTTAAATTTGATGATCTACAACTTTCTCGAAGACATTAGAGTGATAAAATGATAAATACAAAAAATAGAAAAATTATCTCACTTATAGGTGAATTGATCAAGAAAAAGAATACAGCAAAATATGCGCATTTTAAAATGATGAAACATTGTAAAACATACCATAAAGCTATTTTTACATTTAAGCCTTCAAAAAGCCCATGATCACGTTTTTTGAGTTTTAAACAACTGTGCAGTGGTCCAATTCTCAAAAACTGGAAACCCTTTATAATTGTTCAACTATCATAATATTACTGAAAATAACTTATCATTTTCTTATTTTCTATAAAACTTCTTTTTTTTTTTGTTTTTATTGTAAGAATTTGAAAAATTTTAAATTCTGCTATCAAAATTTTCCTACAGATTGCTGCAAAACCTGTCACATCCTAGAATCCTGCATTGGATCTAAAATTATCTCAAAATACAATATATATGAAATTAAATCAAAACGGATTGACATGACAACGCTCTGGTGGTGATCACTTTTTTAATTTTTTTTAAACAATCTTTTATTCTATCAATCGTTGTTTTAAGACAAAACACTTAATTCACACACTTAGTTTTAAACTAATTACTATCATTTTTATGGTTTCATGTAGTCTAAAAATGCCGGAACACGATGTAATATTTGGATAGATAATTATGAGCGATTCATAAATCGACTTTCTGCCAGCTATTCTGGGTTTTGGACCACTGTGCGTACTGAACCTGAATCATTTACGATTTGCCCGGATATTTCATAAAAAATTTGGGAAAAGTCCGGTCCTGAAAAATTCCGGATTAAGCCCGAATTTATTCACTATATTTTTCAAATCGAACAAAAAAACCAATATTTTCCTTAATTTTTTTATTTATGCGGCCAAACGATTTTTTTTTAGTGAAGAAGGTGTTTTGAAAGCCTTAAATACGATTTAAAATCTGCTGTCAAAATCTGCGAAACAGGAACTAGCATACACGGTAACCCGCTCTTTTTGTAAAACGAGGATACCCAGATGCCCCTACCCTAGATAATAATAAAATACAATAGATATATAATATAACAAAATATAATATAAATATATTGTTAATATAATAAAATATAATAAAATAATATATGAATAAATGAATATAATAAAATATAATATGAATATAATTCATGACAAATGGTTATCAGGGATGTTAAAGTGATAAAAAAAAATTCAAAAAATAATTTGCATACGTATGTGATACTATGAGGTCAATTTTTATAAAAGGTACATTTGTAATGCCGTGATGATCACTTGCGAAACTGAAAAGGGTATTATCACATGTAAGTTAATAAATATATATCTTCAATATATAAAAATAACAAATAATGTAAATAAAATAAATATTCAAAATACAAAAATAATAATAATAAATAATATAAAGATAATAACAATATTATGAAATATAATATAATATATATACTCTGATGTTATGTTATCCATTGCAATGAAACAAAGTAAAAATGCGTACATTGAAACATATTAAATAAATGACATATTCCTTACGCCTCTGAAAAAGTACATTAATCCCAGGTGATCCTCATGAATATTTCATTGGTTTGATACAAATGCTAATCATCATAAAAAATTAAATTTGAAATCATGAAAGTCATCTATTAAAATCTAACAAAATTATAGTTAAATTCAAGAAATTTTTGTGATAAAAAATCGATTTTACATGTCGAGAACTGAAAGCTGAGATTAACAAATAACAAATAGCTACTTTAAACATGAATCAAGCCATTATTAAATTTGCAAATTTTAACGATGGCTTTGTTGATAAGGTTTATTGTTCCAATATTTTTTTTTATATTCACTCTTTTACTCGGGAAAACATGATTTTTGATTTTATTTTTTTTAATACCTGCGGAATGATTATAAGCATGTAAACAATAAATAAATACATTTAAACCTTATAAAAATATATAATTTAAAAATTATAGATGCACCGAATATTCGGCCGGCCGTGAGTCTACTAACAATAAATCATCATTAACATACGAATTCGCCGTCGAAAAGCTGTTATTTGGTAGTAAATAAAATGAAATATTTTAAACTGCTTCAAAAGCTACAATGGATTATTTGGTATATCTACAACTCCAATCAAGTCTGGGATCTCATGCTGAAAGCTGGAATAAAAGTAATATACCATACAGCGAAACAAAGACAAAATTGAATGTCTTTGTAAGTACTTTTTTTTAATCTTTAACATAAGCGCTGATGTGCTCTAATGGCTAGGCTTGCGCGAGTTTGGTAATCTAGGCGTACTTGGTTCGATTCCCGGTATCGACAAGAAAACTGTTGGATTTGAATCCAATAAGTTGCCGACAGGTAATATGTGTTATAGGTCTCTGAAGGTTGGATGCCTTCCCTCGAAAAACTATCGGCTGTGGAGCCTTAGAAGCAATTCAAAAATCAAGTAACACAGACATAGGCTGAACCTCGCTACCGATGGGGGAACCATACATACAAACATAGGTACATACAAAATATGTTTTGATCTTTAACATTTTTTAACGCTTGAAATTGGGGCAGATTTATTTGGTCGGAGAGCACTGTGCAGTTTGATCAAACAATTACTACAACCAGCCAAAATCATTATCGTCTGATATGGAAGTTGAGGCCGCTGATGTATTCCCAGCCCCAACTTGTTCGATGAAGAGAGTTGTCTTCTGTTGCGGTGAAGCCGCGCAATGCGTGTGACAGTTATTTGCGTTTATCTCCACCCATTCTACTATGTGTGTAATCTTTCATCGTCAATGTAATAGTAACTTCAGCAAAGACACTGTCCCGCGAATGGTCCCTCCACGCAAAACAAACGTGGCGAGCTGGGGAGCACAGAATCATCGACCGCATTTAAATCGTTTATGCAAATTGTGTTTTCATTCGTCCCTTGGTGCGATCAACGACTGTGAGTGAGTAGATGTGGTAGGTAGGTACCTTTTCTATTAGCCACACAGCAAAACGGTTTTGTAATCAGCAAAACAAATTATCCTCCAGTTCAGTTCCCTTGGCTGATCAATGGACGGTAAGGGGGGATGAATGCTGACCGATGGATATTGGCAATCGATGCTCGAATGATTATGGAAAAATCTGAATGGAAAATAAAGGAAAGAGAAAAAAGACCATTGTTTACGATTTACCGAGGGGAACAAACAAGATTGACAGCGTGTCATCATTCGTTGTGCCTATGGCGCGAAATATCATCGCCCAAAACAACGAGATAAAAGGAAGTGGAAGTGGTGGAAATTTCCAGACAGCTGATCATGGCCGCAAAAATTTTAATCTCATTACTTCCAGTTGTCAACGGGCGAACAAAAGCGAACGCGGGACATAACTTTCCACAGCGATTCTCGGGGATGCTTCCAGGAAACTGCCGCTCTGTTCCTGCTGCTGTTGATGATGATTATAATGGATGGCCGTTTTCAAGCGCTTCTCGAAATTGGTGAAATTTATGTGCCAGTTAGCATTGGGAAGGGGGGGATGATGGAAAAATGAGATCGGACAGGAGGGTGTTCATCATCAGGTCCAATTTTTCCATGCAATCAACGGGCCCTGGCTGGAAAATCCCGTCAAGGCTCCACCATCTCATCCAAACCAAGAGGTGTCCGTGTAACCTAATTATTTAGCACTTAACTTGATTTCCTAGCAGGCAGCAAACTTGAGCGCGCCACTGAATGAGGAAAGACTGAAATAATGGGCGGCAAAACAAGACGCTTCTCCGGATGATACCGAACTGAAAGCTGCTGGGATTGAAGTGTGATGAGGAAGAGCACAAAACGGCAAGCTTATCCTGTCGAACCATTTATTTTTCCACTCGGCAAGTCACGAAATGAGTTAAGTTGAAACTCCCCGCTGCTTTTGCTTCTGCTGACTGACGGCTGCTGGCTGGCCTCTGTTTGCTGATGGTGGAAATTCATCAAGTCGAAATTTGCCAGCCCTGATTTAAGCCAACAAAGAATTTCCAACCGTCGTCGGTCGTGCCTATTTTTTTTGACAGAACCCATCACACGATCAATATGTCATCAACAAAGTAAAGTAGCTGGAAGATGAAGGTTAGGAGGAGAGAAAATGGTAAGAATCTATCATCTTCGGCTGTGGTTGTTTGTTGTTGATCCATTTGGTGCCACAAGAAAAATGAAACCAGACACGCTTTTAGCGAAAATGGCAAATTAAAATCTGAGCCCACGACGAATTCAGATAAAGAAAGACAAAATTCGGGAAATGTGACGCCAGCCGTTAAATCTGTTGATTTTAACGCTTAAAAATAATTTTCGTACGGCGAAGATAATTTAGAACAAACGAAAAAATCACTGAAATGTCATAAATGACTAAAGTGACAAAAATAACAAAAATTACTAAATTGAAAAACGAACAAAAAATTATATGAATTTTTTTTCAAAAATTACAAAAAAATGACAAAAATGACAAAAATGACAAAAATGACAAAAATGACAAAAATGACAAAAATGACAAAAATGACAAAAATGACAAAAATGACAAAAATGACAAAAATGACAAAAATGACAAAAATGACAAAAATGACAAAAATGACAAAAATGACAAAAATGACAAAAATGACAAAAATGACAAAAATGACAAAAATGACAAAAATGACAAAAATGACAAAAATGACAAAAATGACAAAAATGACAAAAATGACAAAAATGACAAAAATGACAAAAATGACAAAAATGACAAAAATGACAAAAATGACAAAAATGACAAAAAATGACAAAAATGACAAAAATGACAAAAATGACAAAAATGACAAAAATGACAAAAATGACAAAAATGACAAAAATGACAAAAATGACAAAAATGACAAAAATGACAAAAATGACAAAAATGACAAAAATGACAAAAATGACAAAAATGACAAAAATGACAAAAATGACAAAAATGACAAAATGACAAAAATGACAAAAATGACAAAAATGACAAAAATGACAAAAATGACAAAAATGACAAAAATGACAAAAATGACAAAAAATGACAAAAATGACAAAAATGACAAAAATGACAAAAATGACAAAAATGACAAAAATGACAAAAATGACAAAAATGACAAAAATGACAAAAATGACAAAAATGACAAAAATGACAAAAATGACAAAAATGACAAAAATGACAAAAATGACAAAAAATGACAAAAATGACAAAAATGACAAAAATGACAAAAATGACAAAAATGACAAAAATGACAAAAATGACAAAAATGACGAAAATGACAAAAATGACAAAAATGACAAAAATGACAAAAATGACAAAAATGACAAAAATGACAAAAATGACAAAAATGACAAAAATGACAAAAATGACAAAAATGACAAAAATGACAAAAATGACAAAAATGACAAAAATGACAAAAATGACAAAAATGACAAAAATGACAAAATGACAAAAATGACAAAAATGACAAAAATGACAAAAATGACAAAAATGACAAAAATGACAAAAATGACAAAAATGACAAAAATGACAAAAATGACAAAAATGACAAAAATGACAAAAATGACAAAAATGACAAAAATGACAAAAATGACAAAAATGACAAAAATGACAAAAATGACAAAAATGACAAAAATGACAAAAATGACAAAAATGACAAAAATGACAAAAATGACAAAAATGACAAAAATGACAAAAATGACAAAAATGACAAAAATGACAAAAATGACAAAAATGACAAAAATGACAAAAATGACAAAAATGACAAAAATGACAAAAATGACAAAAATGACAAAAATGACAAAAATGACAAAATGACAAAAATGACAAAAATGACAAAAATGACAAAAATGACAAAAATGACAAAAATGACAAAAATGACAAAAATGACAAAAATGACAAAAATGACAAAAATGACAAAAATGACAAAAATGACAAAAATGACAAAAATGACAAAAATGACAAAATGACAAAAATGACAAAAATGACAAAAATGACAAAAATGACAAAAATGACAAAAATGACAAAAATGACAAAAATGACAAAAATGACAAAAATGACAAAAATGACAAAAATGACAAAAATGACAAAAAAGACAAAAATGACAAAAATGACAAAAATGACAAAAATGACAAAAATGACAAAAATGACAAAAATGACAAAAATGACAAAAATGACAAAAATGACAAAAATGACAAAAATGACAAAAATGACAAAAATGACAAAAATGACAAAAATGACAAAAATGACAAAAATGACAAAAATGACAAAAATGACAAAAATGACAAAAATGACAAAAATGACAAAAATGACAAAAATGACAAAAATGACAAAAATGACAAAAATGACAAAAATGACAAAAATGACAAAAATGACAAAAATGACAAAAATGACAAAAATGACAAAAAATGACAAAAATGACAAAAATGACAAAAATGACAAAAATGACAAAAATGACAAATGACAAAAATGACAAAAATGACGAAAATGACAAAAAAGTCAAAAATGACCAAAACTACCAAAATTTAAAAAAAAAAAATGAAATCGTTGTACAGTTGAATGAATTTCCTTGTGGTGAAAAGAATTTTGCTTTCTTGATGTCAATCGCACTTTCTTGAAATCTGTTGTCAAGTCGTTCCAACTTCTTGAAATCCTTTGGGTGAACACATCTCTCAATAAATCAAAGGCCACAGGCAGAGTATTAACTGCCACTTCACAATTGGGAAAAATTAACTCAACCACTACGTCTAGATCAAGCGTAAAATGAAGCCAGTAGTGACATGTCCAATAAAAACGCCAGTCACGTTTTGGCCACAACATCGACAGCCATCAAAAGGAGAAAACTTCTTTCGGAATTAAGCCAGGGCGAAAAATTCTACGGGCTACGGATTTTTCCGCACGCAATATGTGACAAACCCATCGATCAAATAGCGTCGCTTTATTGGTTGCAGATCCGGAAATACTCAAAGTAGAAGACAAAAATCGCCCACCTCCAACAACTTATTTGCACTGCGTAGGAGCTAAATGACAGAAAAATACAACAACATCAACACCAAAAGCAGAAATCGCCCAAAAACAAAGTGACAACCAGAAGAGGAAACAAACTTTCTCATCCCGGGCGTTTGTTTGATTTTTTTTGCATTTTTTTTGTTCTACTTTGGAAAACTAATATAAACTTTTGCTCGTTGCTGCATTATGCTGCTGTAAAATCATTAGCTGAAATGGCTGCGGAATAGAGTATTTTTCGTTTAATGAAACTTATCCCACTTATATAGAACTTTAAAGGATCAAAACTTCTGGCTTCCAACAGTATTTGTAAGTGTTCATTGATTTATGTCTCAGAAACAAAAAACAAAATTAGAAATGTAACGAATTTAACACGAAAGTTAAAACTGTTACAACACAACTCAATTAACTCACCTGTCTCGATGTGAAATAGCCGGAGGTGAAAATAGAACAGGAAAAACTTTTCCTTTTCGCTTCCCGAGGAACAAGCAAGTAATTTTTCAAGTTCAATTCATCAAGTTCATGCGATCCCAGCATTTCTTTTCCCCTCTTCCAAACACAATCATTTTAGTAGAACAGTAGGGCAAAGGCCAAGCTTCAGCACAGAAAAAAAAAGGAAAAAAAAACAAATCAGAAAACGTGGGAAATAAATCCATTAACACAAATTTGATTCCTCCGGCACTATTGTGTTTCCGTTTTGCCATTCAACAACTATTGGTTGTTCTTTCGTTTTCTGTGCCCTCGTTCTTTTGTGGACTCTAAGAGAATAGGGCAGCAAATTTTACAACTCCAGACGGTACCCTCCCTTCTCTGTTTTCCACGTTCTAGGTCCCGTGGTTCTTGGCGGGAATTTTTATCTGTTTGATTTATAGCAAAAGTTAACGAAACAGCTGCTGCTCCACATAGAACATAAATCAAAGTCGGAATGTGTATCTTTGTGTTTCTAGGGAAGGAAAAAAAACTCCGAAGCTCGGTAAAAGATTGAATACAAGGACATCTTCAAATGAAAAGGAAAATTTAAATCAGTTGAAAAAGAGGCAATAACAACTCTTTTTAAAATAGTAACTACATACTTCCTCTAATATGTTCGGAATATTCTTTCCTAGAGTGCTAGTAGTTTCGCAAACAAAATTAAAATCATTTTCAAATTCAAATTTTCATTTTTCAAATTTTTATCAGGTTCATCTTCAAATGTTGGTTATATAGTTTGGTTTCATTTATGTAATTTTATTTTTAAATCTTTTCGACCTTAACAGTTGTTAGGTTTTTTAGCTCTTTTTCTCGTTCATGTATTTTACAACATTTTATCTTTTTTTTTTTTTTAAAAATTTTGCAAAAAAAGTTTTTTTTGTTTCTTTTTTTTTGCCCCTTCAGTTTTTTTTTTTCAAAATTTCCCGACTTTGCAGTTGTTTCAATATTTTTTTTTATCTTCATGGTACTTTTATACTTTTTTAAATTTTCATGTATTTTTCTTTTTTATGTTTTTATGTTTTCTCTTTCTCTTTCATGTTTTTTTTCAGGCTTTTTGGTCCATCTTTTATTTTAGGTCTTCAAGATCTTTTTACATTTTTTTCTTTTCGGTGTGTTTTTTTTGTCTTTCAAATTTTCGGTCTTTTTACTCCTTAAAGTCTTTGATCATTTTTGTTTTTTTTAAATTTTTTGGAACCATTTGAATATTTTTTGAGGTTTTACTGAGTTTTGTTTTTTTGATGTCCTTGTTTTTTTAATCTTTTGATTTATTTGATCATTTGATTCTTTCCATTTTTTTACCTTTTTGTTTATTTTTTTTTTTTTAACTTTAACAAATCAAAATCCAATTTAAAGATAAGCAAAGCAAAAATTTAAAAAGCAAAAAAAAAAATGCTTTAAATACCAGGAATTATTAGCTAAACAAAAAGTATTAAAAAACAAGAAGCAACTGAGATGACAGAAAACATCTATAAGATCAAAAAAAATTTTTTTTTGTTTTTTCGGAATTCTCAGACTTCTTTGTGGTCTTAGTTGTTTTTTTTTGGTTTTTTTTATACTTCTTGTTCATTTTAGAACCTCTGGTATTTTTGAGTTTTTTAACTTTTAATTCATTTTTTTCTTGTTTCTGATCTTTTGTTTTTTGACTTTTCTATTCAGATAAGCTTAGCTTGGTTGTCTACTCATATCCACCTTTAATCGTCGAAACCGAAACGCTTCAATGTTACTCCGTGATTGAAAAAAAAAAATGCTTCAGTATTTCAATTTGTCAGTTTCAAAATTATTCAAATTTGGTGTTATACACAGTTCATATCATTCAACAGTGCATTTCGAATCCCACTCGAGGCCATCAATTTGGTACAAAGTCCAATAAAAAAGTTGATGCGCTCTTCCTTTTTGAAAACGATCGATAACGGCGCCGGCCACGTCCTAGTAGTCAATGGGGATAAATGGAAGGAATGTCAGAAAGTTTCTCTTTTAGTTCAATTAGCAAACCCTCTTTCTTGAACGAAGAAAAAAAAATGGTTATGGAAGTATCATGCTTGTCCGCACTCTACTCAAAATAATGTTTGTTTTTTTTTAAAGCAAACTTATGTCAATTTTCTTTTTTTTTTATAAAATCATCTAGATTTTCATGTTTTTTTCTTGAATTTATTCTTTTTGTATGATCTTTTTTTTTCTCTGAACCAAGAGAAGAAGAAGTCTGATTGAGTGCTAAATACCAACTCGTAGTCGTCTATTAAAAGTGATTGATAAAATTCGATAATATTTTTCATTCAGTAAAGGGTTACTTATTTGTTAGTGAAATTAACCATTTTCATTGAAAAAAACTAAAAAAAAAAATATTTTCAAGCTAAAAATAAGATTTTAAATCAGAACATGAAGTATGCCCATGGAGTCTACCAAATGTCCACGCTTGTCCACGGAAGAAGACGGGATCAAAAATCGCACTTTTTCTGTCCACGAGGTCTTTGACGGGGACAGCGAAAAACATGCATAACAAAGGAGTAAGTCTACGAAAGAGTTTGACAAAATATTTCAAGATAAATTTTGATTCAAGACGTTAGATATAAAGTCGAATCGATGTGAATTTAGTTTGAAAAGCATTGGCCTCTCTGTCTTAGATGACTGTTTAAAATCATGAATGTTACACCTTTACAACCTTTATTCTACTGAGCTTTCGCATGATGGAAGAACTTTCGATAGATTCTGGATAATTACTCTCAAAAAGAAATTTATAGAACAAATCATATTTAAATAAAAAAAAATGATTTAGATAAAAAACGAATTTGAATAAAAAAAACCCGATTTTTTTTTTTTTGAAAAAATTATTGATTTCTATCCACTCTGCTCCGGTTTTCAATGAAATTTTTGAGCCAAGTCTAGGCTGGGCCGGATGCCCGGATATTGTAGAAAACTGTCCCTATTTTGCCCGGATTCTACCCGTATTTATTCTCATTATCCATAAAAATCTCAAATGCAGTTTTGATTTTTTTCACGTTGAAAAATGGTTTTTAAAAGGATTGTTTTATAAAAAGAAACCTTTTTTTTCTGCATGATTTAAACATGAAATGAACATTGCTGATGTGCTTTGACAAAAAAAAAAAAAATTTCAAATAATTTCTTTTTCCCTGGATTCTTGTTTGGAAGCTGCTCTGGATTTGCCCGGAACTTGTCCAATTCTTGGAATGGCAAATTGTAAATAAATTTCCGTGCTTTTGCCAGGTTTTTCATTAAATTTTCCCGGAATTGCCCGGTCCAGTTATGTGCGAAAAAAAATCTGGAGTGCAGACTATAGTAAACCTATAAAACAGACCAGAACAAAAAAAAACTTCACCTGAGCGAGTATGTTAAAGCTTAGTTATTTTAGAAATGGGACAAATTGTTTTGCTAAAAGCTCGTTTACCTACTAGTACAGCACGAAATTTTCAAATGAAAAAAAAATTGGTTTTTGCTGTTTTTAAAAGCCAAAAAAGAGTTATCTTCTATGTACCCTTCGTACATATGTACCCTATGTACGATCTATGCTAACTGATTATACTTTTAATTCAATCTCATGATAGTTTTGCTTCGTTATTGTCAGATTTTCTCTGTAGAAATTCCACTAAAAATGCTTTAAAATTTCTCAAAAATAAAAAAGTTTTACTAACTTTGAAACAGCTGTATCCTCTAAATTGCCCTCAGTTACTTCTAAAAAAGAAGTATTAGATCGAAAAGTAGCAGAAATTGAGGGAGATGAATGTAGCCTGATCAATATCAAGACTGAATCAAGACTGAAAAAAGTGTGCGCCGGCTGATGTGAGGTACCAAGTATAAAGTTTCTTACAAAAAACGATATTTTTTTAAATTTAGTTTTTCTTGAATTATCATAAGATTACCTTAATTTCTTTCGTAGAAAGTATTTAGATCAAAAGAACGGTTAAGATACACGCATTCGTAACTGTCCTATTTCTAAAAGAACTAAGTTTTATTCGCAAGAAATTGTTATTTGATAATCAAAAGAATATACTCAACGTTGATCTGAATAACGATTCGCAGAAAGTATCTCCTGTTGAAGTAGATTTCTTTTCAGTTCCGGCACCGGCTCCAGCAGCTACAGCGGCCACTAGACATCATTCACCACTTTTGGCAATAAATTAGGATTGTACTTAAATCTCAACTAAACAAGAATCAATACTATGTGAATTATTGTTTGTATTTATTTTTGAGTTTTATGAATTATTACTTTAAAAAACAGTTGGATTTAAAAATTCGAGCGGGGTTTGTATGATTTATTGAGGTTCAACAACGTCCTCGATGTGTTTAGAAAAGGCTTTATCTGTCGAATAAATTTTTAACTAAGAGACTCAATTTAAAAAAGATATTGTAGAAATACGAATCCAAATAGACCACTCGGATACCAGTAAAGTTTCCTTAAAGGCCTGGATATTGAATTTAAGCGCCTCAAACCAATCCACTGAACCGAACCGCATAAAAGCATAAGCAAGTCTCTTTTGAATATTTCCCCAGTAAATATACCCGACGCACCCACGACACCACGTAGTTGTCAAACATATGTGGCACCAGATTTTGTGCCGCCAAATCGTTTCCGGCACTACTAGAGAGGCTGTTGAAGTTTGTGTATCTACAGCTATAGATAGAGGCTTCGTGCAAAGTTGCGAGACAGCAGCACATCCTGCCACTAAACTTGGCCGGAATCGGAGAAGTGTTCATGAAAACGCGCGTCCCCGGAAAGACGCTCGTCGTCACTTTCTTTGCCCATTCGATACGAGAAGAGAGGAGGAACCGGAATAGCTTTATTTGAATACTAGGACGATAAATATATAATTTAGTGTGCCCAATAGCCGAAATCGTTTCGCGAAGTTTTCCCCTCCCAATTGGTTCTGGTGGTCTGAAATCCGGAATCGCAGATTGGCAACTTTAGCCGGTCGGAAATCTCGGGTCGGGAGGAGAGATTTATTTATGATGAATATTTGGGATATTTGTCTGTGCGACATCGAATGACAACGATCGGAACGTGTTTCCGATAGGGACTTTCCTTTATGTTTAGTGAAGGGAGCGAAAAAAGTGGAACTTTGTATAGAGCGAATGGTGTTGAAAGTAATTCGTGCGTAAAACGTTTTCTCCGATTGTTGGATGGCCCCGGATCTGAAACGTGGGAAAATGGACTGGGGAAGGCCTGTTCCTTTTAGACTTTGGCGGACATAATCGCTACTTTTGTCGCTCGAATACATGTGTCAGACCTCCCAGCCACCCACTCATTCTCCCCAATCGGATCGCCGGAAATGGCTTGTCGAAATGTTGCCAATCCAATATGTTTGAACCGTAGAGCTGACACACACATGATGGTACCTTTTATAAAGGTAATAAATATCTATTTGGAGGAGTGGATTTATTCGAAATCTGAGCGTGTTTGATTGTGGCCTCGATGCGTATGGTGTGAGCTGGTTTTGTGGCAGCGAGGAATTTGTATCGGTTATTGGTTTGTCGAATCGAATTTTTACTGGTCGTGCTTTTGATTTACGAACGAATGAGCTTGTTAAATATGAATGTAATGCCGTTTTTTTTTTTGAAAAACTTATCTGGCTCGGTTATTTTTTTCTAGAATTGTGGTTTTTACTGCTGAACATGTTGTTGCATAAAAATTTGTTTTCATAACTTATTGGGTTGCCACAAATAAATTGCAATTGGGGCCTTTGGAATTAAAGGGATAGAAGTGCCAAATGCTAATTTTGAGGAAATAGGTATGTACGATTAATACTGTTGTCTTTGGCCATTTTTCATACATTTTTCATGAAAATCTGTACTTATATTTCAATATAAAAGCATTTAAAAAAAATTAAAAATCTGAAAAAAAAAATCATCAAACATAGTTAAAAGTATGAAAAAACTTTTAGCATTATCAATGGAGAATCGATCATTTTGGCACTTATACTAGGATTGCCATCCGTCCCGCAAAAGCTGGACATGTCTCGCTTTTTTAGAGAATGTCCTGCCGTCCCGCTTTTCTCTCAAAATGTCCCGTTTTTCCTGAGAAATCTTTTGTGGTAGACTCAACCTTCTCCGATTCTACCACTTCAAAATAGTTGGCCGTGCTTGATGAAAACGCTTCTTATAAAATCTCTTCTCGATCATTTTCAACTCCTGTCTTTTTTTCTATTCTTCTTTTGTCCATTTATGATTTTCAAAACTAGAAATTTAATTATTTAAAACACTTTTATGAATTTTCACTGATATACTCTGGAAAACCCTAAATTTAGCCTCAATTTAAATTGAATTGGTTGAACACAAAAAATCATACAAATATTATGTTCTTTTTGTATTTTTTTTTCAAATTTGCAGCCTTTTTTCACAAGATTAATATCTCTTTTAGTTCTTAGCATCTTTTTTTTATTCTGAAATCGATTGGACGGTTTTCCTCAATTGTACGGAAGTTGATATTGCCGTGAGAGTATTTCGCTCAATTTTAGATGATGTTTTTAACAAATTGGTACCCTTGGTGCGACCTCCTCTTCAACCCTCCCTGGAGTAATGGACGCCTTAAGCGGTTAAAACAGTTACGTTCCAAATCACTTCGAAAGTTCACTACCCAAGTAACAATTTTAGCTTTATTATGGTCAGCAAAATATCGTTTGGACTATCGCATTAATCTTCATAAAAAGCTAAAGCGCATTCTATAACATCACCTGGACTCTAATAAAGCCAAAATCAGACTATTTGGTCCTACCATAGAAACGTCATCAAGACGTATCATTGTTGGTCAGCAAAGCTTTTAAAAAGCTATTATAAAACATTTTAGAAATTTTTTTTTTTTTGGTTCTGTCAGTTCTTGGAGTTTTTTTTATTTTTTCCAGCAACCATAATGGTTGATGAATGATGATTGCATGATTCAGATATGATCTGGTAAAATTAATAGCTAAAAAACCAATGTTTTAACCATATATTGAGCGTCTTTTCTACTGCCAGTCAAGATTATAGGTAAAATGTATATGAAATAGTATCTTAAAATAAATGCGCCTCGTCAAATTTGATGGTCAATCATGATGGAATTGATGGAAAAAGGCCTGAAAAAATATTTTCCAATGCTTGCATTGTGAATCCATCAACATGGCGTCATTTTGTGCCCTTCGATTTTGCAACCAACATGGCGTGAGTCAATTCATAGTTTTATTATGGTTTAATGATGACCCCAAAAAAAGCTACGATTTGACGTTTCTCTCGCAAGCTAACCAATTACACGCTAAGGATGAGTTCCTCATTTCTGAGTTGTTAATCATTAGTACAGTAAATGAGGACAGACTTTTGAATGAAAAGGGATTGGTTTTGAATGACCCGTGGAATAAATCATGAGTTGAAGTCAAATTTCGTTGTCTGACGCCATCTTGAAATCCAAGATGGCGGCTCTCGCTGAACTTTAAAATGGTTTAAATGACTTGAAATCGCATGAAACCCCAACAAAATGGGTATCGGGTGAAAGAGCTAAACGAGTAGAAGTTGAATTTCGCTATCAGACGCCATCTTGAAATCCAATATGGAGGCATCCGCTCAACTTTTAATGCTCAATGCTGACAAAAAGTCGCATTAAACCACCACTATACGGATATTGAATGAAAAGGCTAAGCTAGAAGATGTCGATTTTTTTTCTTTCCGATGCCATCTTGGAATCCAAGATGACAGCTTCCACTGAATTTAAAATGCTGTTAATCAATGAAAATCACTTGAACATATCTTTTTTTCACGTAATACTACATTAAAACTATTATTTTAAGACAATTTAGATCATTTTAAATCACTTTTATTATTTTTTCATTATGTTTCTAATGCATTTAGAACTTTTCTTGTTTTGTTTAAAGTTTTTGATTTTTTTGCCATTTATGTAATTCTATTATTCCTATCATGCTATTATGTCTAAATTGTATTGGTCTTATTCTAGCGAAAACTATAAGGTTATGTTGTTTCTGTTTACCGTCTGATTTAGGCACATGTGCCAAATTCGATGTTGCCAAAATCGAATGTTGCCAAAAACGAACGGGGTCTGTATTGTGATGGTTTTTGTGGGATTTTCAGTCACTTACAGATTTTTAGAGAAACGCGAAAAGAGATATTTGACTTCTATCATTTAGCCTTAGCAGCCAATACAATATATTTGAGAGTTTAATGCTATTTTCATTCATTTACAGTATTTTTAAGTTCAGCTGAAGCCACCATCTTGAATTTCAAGATAGCGTCAGAATGCAAAAATAAACTTTTTATAGCTTATCCCAATTGACAAACACCCATATTTTGGAGGTCTCATGCGATATTCAATGATTTAGAGCATTTTTAAAGTTTATAGAAAGCTGCCATCTTGGATTTCAAGATGGCGTAAGATAGCAATATTCGACTTCTACTCGTTAAGCCCTTTCACCCACTACCAATTTGGGTTTCATTTCATTTTAAGTCATTCACTACATTTTAAAGTTTAGCGGAAGTCGCCATCTTGGATTTCAAGATGGCGTCAGATAGCGAAATTCAACTTCTACCAGTTGATTTCTTTCAACTTATACCCCTATAATATAGGTTTTATGCAATTTTCAGTCATTTACAGTATTTTCAAGTTGAGTGGTAGCCGCCATCTTGGATTTAAGATGGCGACGGGCAACGAAATTTGACTTCCACTCGTTTATTACTTTCACCTAATAACCATATTGTGAAGGTTTCACGATATTTCCAGTAATTTACAGCTTTGAAAATAAAAGCGGAAGCCGCTATCTTGAATTAATGATGGCGTCAAGCAACAATTTTTTTCCTACTATTTGGGCCCTTTCACTCAATACTCATATTGTGAAGATATTCATACAACTTTCGGTGATTTCAAGTTTTCAAAGATGTATTTTTTTAATTTTAACTTAAAACCAACCCGCATAACTTACCAAAAATGTGTAAAAATGGGAGTTCCAATTCAAATATGTGCTATCTAATCTGAGCGTGTCCTGTTTTGACATCTTGATCGAGAACTGTCACTAAGTTTTATGGCGGTTTAATAATCATGCACTGAGTGCTATTATAGAACATGCAAAAGAAAGCTTGGAGCAAACTTCTAAGTTTGTGTTTTATTATAGTTTAAAAAGAGCATTCATAACTCTTTCAAAATAATTAAAACAGTATCTATCTATATATAAAAATGAATTTCTCCCAAGTAACAATTTAAGTTTTATTCCAACCTTAACAGTTCGCTTAAGACTATTTCCTAAAGCTACTTTATAAGCCAAAGCGCATTCTACGCTATTAGCACAACTACTTTAAAGTTAACATATGGCCAAAAGGGACCATTTTGTTAACGTTTTTAAAGCTAATTCTATACGCTATAATAAAACATCCAACAGAATAGTTTTATTCGACCTTATAGACATAGCTTTAAGAAACCTTTCAGAGCCCTCTTCAGACTATCCACAGCTCTTTTAAAACTACGTCGTGGAACCTGATAGGAATTTTACTGTGGGATCTGTGAAATCTGATAGGAATTTTACTGTGGCAGCTGTGGAATCTAATAGAAATTTTACTGTGGGAGCTTTCTGTTCCGTTTTTTCTCGTTTTATCACTTACCCTCCCAAGCATTTGATGATAGGTAAAGATTCCATTTAAAATATTTTAAAAATATTCTCATTCTCATTTTCAATATATCTAAGCAAGAAACCTACTGCAACCTCAGATTTCTAGTGAAGTATATACGAAATAGCATCAAAACTTAAGCGCGCCTCAAAAAAATCAAGGTTGACCATATTTTAAGCATTTTTTAAATAAAAAAAATTATAATTAATGGAAAATATAAATTGGCTGAAATGATGCAATTTTTGTTTTACATTGAAATTCATCACCTATACAACAAATAGTACCGTCAACATTGTCAAATTGATGAAAATGTCTAGTTTTTAGTATTAAAGTATTATTTACAGCAACATGGCGTCAGTAATTTCGATTCAATTTCACAATCAACATGGCGTTCAGTAAATTAATATTGAAAATCTTAAGGCAGTTGTAAAACAGTGTTAAGATGGTTTTATGACAGTTAGAAAAATGTGGTTATAAAACAATTTCAATAAACAGTTTTTAAATGGTTTTAAGAGACCTTGAATCACAGCTTCGTTTGACGTTTCTCTAAATGGAATACACGCTCATGATGGATTTATCCATTTTTGAGAAAGAGAAGTTTTTCGCAATAAATGAAAACATTTCGATTTGTTGCTTGGCAAAAGGCATTCATGCAACTTTTTGTTTTGTTTCCTTTTGACTATGAGGATGGTCAATCATCTTTAAATAACAAATAGGTATTGCTATCAAATAATCTCATACTATTTTGGAATAGAACATTTTCTATCATCAAAAACCCTGGCCTCAAAGCTAAATAATAACCCGCATAAATGAGGATTATAACCAAATGATTTTTGAAGCGAATAAAACGTTTAGCAAACAATTATTGAAATTGTAAAAACATTGCCTGAATCGTGAATTCCGAAATGATTGAATTTTGAATTTGTAGTTAGATTATGTAAAACAGTTAAAAACTGTTAAAACAGTTGTATGGGAAAACAATTGGAAGCGATAAAACGATTCTTTAAAACGTCCTTCGGATGTTTTGCTTACTATTACCAGAACTGCCTTACGCTTTAAATAAATCGTTATTTTCAATGATCGGCCAATGCTAGTGGTCTTCATTCTGAATACATCATCTAAAACTTGTTGAGGCTGATTTAGAATGAGCATTTTCGATTGTGATGAAACTCAATTTCTCCGTCTTTGCTGAGTTGAAGCCGGTTTCTGCAGTCTTCCAGAAATTTTCAAGGACGGTTTATCTGAAAATAATTTTGTTAGTTCTGGATTGGATGACGTAAATGAAGATCAACTTCGCATTGAGAGACAGAGATGGATAAATAAAACAAGTAGTTTAATGAGTACTTGTAAATGAATTTTCTAATACATTTATTTTCATCGAATCACAAAAACCGTTTATTCACAGTGGGCTTTTATTCGAACCCTGAGAATTGAGCGAATAATGATGTGGACTGATTTGCGGTTGTTTTGAAATTTGAATGCGGATACAACAAAGTTGTTTTTATTTTTAAGATGAATTTAGCTGTGTTAATTTATATCATTTTGATAGCACGTTTTTCTCAATTTTGAGTGATAATCCTTTCAAAACAGGTTATGCTATCTCAAAAAAAGGTAAAAAAGTTTAAGCGTGTATACGTTCTTCTCGATTGTCAAATCATCTGTCACTTAGTTTTATCATGCCTACATCCAATGTTCCAATAAAACAGTTTTTCAACTTGGCTTGAACGCTAGTTTTAAAAGCGCATTGAGAGCATTATTAAAACCCTTACCAAAGCTCTAATAAAAACAGGAAAGTATGTGTTTTATTGAATCTTTAGCAATACTTTTGCAACTTTTTTACAACACTCTTAAGACAGTGTTTTATTCAAGTTTTAGCAAAACTTTCAGGGCTCTTTTAAAACACACGATAAATGAAGCATTTCCTATGTTATAATAAAACCGTTTTAAAAATGGGATGCCATCGAAAAGTCTTCATAAAACAATATTAAAACTCAAAAAAGCCAATTGGCTTGATCTGTGTTACTTGGGTCTGTCTGTCTGTCTGTCTGTCTGTCTGTCTGTCTGTTCCCTATAGTCCTATTTGCCGCTGGTAGTGTTCGTGATATTATGTTGGTTGTTTCACCAACACTTATCAGTTTTGGGACAATCAACCTCAAAAACAACCATGTGTGCCCGTTTTTTGTACCGTGAGTTTTTGAGGTTAATTGTCCCGTCTCATCTGTACACGCTCAGCAAGTGTGCGTAAGAAATGTCAAAAACAACTCTATAGGTTCGGAAACTACTGAACCGATGTGCGTGAAACTTGCCAAGTGGGGGTGTTGGAGGCAGGGGAAGGTTCCTATTATGGTTTGAGACCCCTTCCTCTCTCATGAAGGAGGGGAGGGCCCTCCCAAATAAAAGACATTTTTTTGCATAACTCGAGCACCCATTAAGCAAATGGTATCAAAATTGGCATGGGATGGTATTTGGGTACGAGGAATATTTCTATGAATATGAGGTACCCCTCCCTCCTCTCAGTGGGGCGATAGGAAGGGGGGAGGGGGGCTACCTTACAATTTTTAAAATAACTCGAAAACTAATCAAGATATTGAAACCAAATTTGGCACGGGAAGGTATTTGAATACTAAAAATATTTCAATGATTATTTGAGACCCCTCCCTCTTTCCAGTAGAAAGGGGGAGGGGGCCTCTTTCATATTTTTTTACATAACTCAAAAACTAATAAAGCAAATGGAACCAAATTTGGCATGGGAGAGTATTTGGATACGAAAAATATTTCTATGATTATTTGAGACTCATCCCTCTTTCCTGTAGAGAAATAAAGGGGGGAGGGGCCTCTTTTATAATTTTTTACACAACTCAAAAACTAATTAAGCAAATGGAACCAAATTTGGCATGGGCGGGTATTTGGGAACGTGACATGTTCTAATGATTGTTTGAGACCCCTTCCTTCTTTCAGCGGAGAGAAAGGAAAGAGAGAGGGGAGTTTCATACAATCTTTACAGCATAACTCAAAAACTACAACAGCAAACGGAACCAAATTTGGCATGGAACGATATTTGGGTACGAGAAATGCTTCTATGAATATTTGGTATCCCTCACTCCTTCAAAGAGGTGGATGAAAAGGGGGAGGAAAGGTCTCCCTTACAATTTTCAGTAGAACTGGAGAGTTGATCGAGCAAATTGAACCATATTTGGCATATGAGGGTATTTGGATACGAGAAATGTTTCTATCATAAATTGAAGCCCCACCTTTTTTAAGCGGAAAGATATAAAGGGGAAAGGTGGGCTTCCATACAATTTTTTTTCATAACTCGAGAACTAATCGAGCAAATAAAACCAAATTTTGCATCAAAAAGTATTTGAGTACGAAAAATACTTTTTCTATGTGAAACAATTCCTTTCTTGCCGTAGGATGAAAGAATTGGGAATATAGGAAAGGAAGAGGAGGCTTACATTTAATTTTTTTTTTTACAAAATCCGAGAAATGGACAAACCTTAACATGGAAAATCATTTTGGTATGATTCTATGATCATCCGACACACCATCCTTCTTTCAGTGAGTAGGTAGTTCTCAATTTATGCTTACGAAGCCAACAAATGGGAACAAATGTAGCATGGAAATGTCCTTCGTTACGAGATATGTTTCTACGATTGTTATAGATCCTTACGCTTTACAGTGTAAAGAGAGGGAAAGAAAGGAGGAGGCTCCATATAAATTTTGTTGTAAAGCTTAAAAACTTATCAACCAATGGAACTATATTTGATATAAGAGGATTTTTGGGAACGAAAAAATAAGGTATGATTATTAAATTCACGACCTCCATTCAGCATGGGGTGAAGGTAAGGACAGGGGAGGGGCTCTCTTATCAGTTTTTCAGCATAAATCCAGAAAATATCAAGAAAAAATAACCATATTGTATAAGTTAGATTGTTTGCGCACGATTAATTTGAGACCCTCCAGACAGATTCAAATTATCAGATCTTTAACACAAATTTATAGAGCAAGATTCAGAAGATTTGTTTAAGTTATCTTTGTGTTGCAATTTGAAACGCGATCTGCAGCTCTCATTTTATAGCGGTTGCTTATAAATTATGTTATAATTTGATTTAAAATAATGCCAATAAAACAATAAAAATTTGAATAATTTTTGAAAATATCACTTGATTTTGAAAGGTGTAGCAAAGCACACCGGGTCAGCTAGTGTTTAATAAAAGTTTTATTTACGTTTTCAAAACCATCTGAAAACATATGGTCGAAAAAAAATTATAAGCATTCTGTATGACCATAATAAAACCGCCATAAAACGACCTGCACAAAAAAATGCCATAATTAAACCATAATAAAACTTCCTAATGCTAGTTGGCTTAATCTGTGTTAAAGCTTAGTTCTTTTAGAAATGGGACATTTTCATTTGCTAATAGCTCGTTAACTAGTTATTGGATATTAAAAACTTTGACAGCATTTTGTTGCCTGTAAAAAATACTATTCGACCTATTTTTTTCAAAATTTAAACTTTACGCGTTTTTGAGATATGTACGATGCAAGAGAAAAAGAAAAAAATTATTTTGCACAGTTTTCTTTAAAATACGTCATTATCAAATTGATAGCTGAAAAAACCGTTGATTATTCAAAGAATTACTGAGTTTTTGTGGTGGATAAGTATGCAAACACTGTAAATAATGTCCACAAAGTTCAAATCAAGCATTGGAGTGAAGCACATGATCGGCAACAACGGTTAAGGGTCATCAAGGAAGTCAAGTCTCATACCAGCATTTTTAATTTTTAATAAACGAAAAACTAAGGGTAGATCGCTGAAATGTCCAAAACAATTTTCTCCGATAAGCTGATAGTGTTGCCTAGTGATGACTCATTGAAATCCAACCTCAAACATATATTTTTTGATAGTTCCAAAGCGCTTAAGCTGTAAAACCGGTACCGGAAAAAAAACGTACAAAAATGTGGTCAAAAATAATCAAATTTGTTCATTTCGGAACAACTGTATCCACTAAAATGCTTCCAGTTTCCAGTTTCCAGAGAAGTATTGGACCAAAAAGTATCAAAAATTGAAGAACGAGGGTGAAGCCACCTGAAATATAGATTTTACGAAGTATAAGTTGGAGAAACTGATCAATACCATGACTGAAAAAAGTGTGCGCCGGCCAATGGGAGATACCAAGAATAAAGTAGAAATTTCTTTAACCAAAAACGGTAAATATTTTTTTTCAAATTTTTCCATAAAAGATCATAACATTACCTTATTTTTCTTCAAAGAAAGTATTTCGTTTAAACGAATGGTTTTTTAGATACAGGCATTCGTAACTGTCCCATTTCTAAAAGAACTAAGCTTTACTTGGGTAGCTCCAAGTGCCCTTTCGCTAAAATTAGATTGAACGAAGCTATAAGAAGATATCGCAGTAACAACCGTTTTGTCATCGACGTTATGTTGTACGTACGCAAAGGGAGTTTCGCCGCAATCCGATAAAGTTCTGGAAATTTGTCAACTCAAAACGGAAGGTATCCGGTCTGTCTGCGGTATTCCAACTAAATGACAGAATAGCCACGTCTCCTGCCAAAAATGTAACCTCTTCGCGATGCACTTCTCCAATGTTTTCTCTTATCTATCGTCGATTGCTGAATCTGGATGTTTTTTTTTTATATAAGCGAGGAAATGATTCTATAATAAGGTTGCTAGATTACCCGATTTTATCCGGGTTCGCCCGAATATTTGATACAAAATTCATTAACAGTCCGGCCCGGCTCGGTTGCCCGGATTTCATTGAAAAATACCCGGATTTTTTCCCTTTTTTTGGCAAATAAAACAAAAAAAAAATGTATTGTATTTTTTTCCTCGAAAACAAAATTTTTTGAACTAGTTTTTTTTTAAATAATCACAAGTATGGATCTCGATTTTTAAGCGGTGAGCTCGGGTTCGAGGCTTGGTAAGAGCATGTTTTTAAATGTAATGTGAGTTAGTAACAAATATGGTTGATTAATATGAATCAAATTAGTGGACTTGAGAAGGCAATTAAAGGAGCGAAAGAGTAATTTTTTCGATTTTTTATGCTGCTTATAAAGTGGCTTTTGAAGAATTCCTCTTTTGAACTGTAATAATCAATAAAAATTTGATAATTTTCGTGTCTATTTAATGTAATGTTCATATAACGATGTGTGTTACAATGATTAATTTCATTTCGAAGTCGGCGGTTTTTGAATGATGTGAAATGTGAGCAAAATTGCTATCCGAGAATTGGATTTGGGTTTGGATTTTTTTTTTCTTCAATCTTGCGTGTTTTTTGAAAATTTGGATCTTGAGTTGATTTCCTTTTGAAGGATTATAAAAGTGGTCAACACGTTGGGAGATTTCAAGTGACATTCCGGCTTCTTTTTGGTGGAAATAATTCAGAAAACGATGTGTGAAGTAAAGTTACCAGCCACCCGAAAAAGAGAAGTTTATGTGTTAACATGCTGTGGTACGGAGCTCTAAGTCAGAAATTTGGAAAAATTAGCTTTCTTTGAAGTGGTGTCTATTTGTATCTGAAACTTATCCGAAGCATTGGAATCAATTAAGTGAAATTGAATCTTGAATTGAAAATAAGGGCCAAATTTGGGTAGTATGGTTTATTTCATTTTTACTTTTGCCCTCACGTATGTGGAGGGCCATACCAACGAAAAACCAGACTGCTATGATTGGTAATTAAATCATGCGCAACAGAAGAACACGCAGTTTATTCCCGGACGTTGGAAGCTGAGTTACTCGTGTCGCATTTAAATTGGAAGTATCATGTTTAGGTAAAGAAAAATGCAAGTTCCAGCGCCGGAGTCGTTGTTTTTTAAATAATTCGAGAAATTGTGGCTTTTGGAAGAAGCTTTAAACTGTGGACCCGTGAATTGTTAGCTAAGTGTTCTTAGTTAAATTCTTATTAAGACCTACAAGATTGTTGGATTTTTGTTCAAGTGATTTATGAAGTTGGGGCTGCGAATTGATAACAAAGTTATCGACTAGACAACACCATTTGAAAAATTGGTTATGTTTACAGTATTTGTACCGCTCGTTGGGCGGTTTTCAACATTTGATAGATTAAGATGGTAACTGTGATTAGAAAAAATTATGAAAAATTTCGGCGTTCATCAAGATCCAGAAAATTCAGCTAAGTATCTTTTTCATATTTTATTTCTTCAAAAACTTTATTGAGTTGGAATTGTTACAAGGTAAGATTTGAATCATGAGTATAAACTATTTATTGATCAAATATTTAAAATAGCTGAACTCTATTATTGGGGATTTGTGGGAGGGTTGGACAGGGCATCAAACGAGCCGAAAACTGATATACAATGGATTGTGGGTTCAAGCCAGCCGGAGTATCTCGGCAAATTTCGAATCATGAGTAAGGTACTAAGATACCTTCTCAGGATTCTTAATTTGTTTCGAACAGTTGGAAGGGAGTGAGATGAGTCAAACCTGTCCCAAGCCAGTGGTAACGGACCCCTTGGTTGTGCTGCAATTATTGTTGATTAGTTAAGAATGAACAATATTTGAATGTGCGATCGAGACTTCCCGTACCGACTCAGGTCGAAAGACCTACCAGCCACTGGTGGGTCAAACATACATACATACATACATAGTTTTTTTTTTTAAATAATCATGAAACGTTTTTGAAATCCTTAAATACGATCTAAAATCTTTCGATAAGTTTTGCTGAAAAAAAATATTTTTTCAATATTTTTTCAATATTTTTTCTTGATTTTTTGTTGAGTAATTTCTGGGTTTTGACAAAATTTGCCCGTATATTGCCATGATATTGGCCGGATTTTTGGTCTTCAATTTGGAAATTAAATGCCCGGATTTTGCCAGGTTTTTCTTTAAAACTGCCCGGATTTTCCGGACGGATATGTGCTGAAAAAAATCTGGCAACCATATTCTAGAAGCCATTGGTAAACTGAAGTATTCTACATCAACCGGACAGGATGGGATTCCGGCGTGCATTCATAAGAAGTGTCGCACTCTTCCGGTGAAACCACTTACCCACATATTTAACCTGTTCCTAGAACAGCAACCATGATATCTGGAAAAGTTCGTTTATGAGCCCAGTCCATAAGAAAGGTGATAAGCAAAATCACCCTTATTCTTGTTTACGACGTATCTGTCGTTCGTTCTTACGGATACTTTCGATCGAATTCGAAAAAGGTTTTCTTGTTTTCGTTCGTAGTAAAAATACGTTCGATCGAAACCCGGAATGCTACGTTTTGTTCGTACGATATATGTTCGAAAGATCGAACTGTTCGCATTCGTTCGAACGAAAACAAGAATACAAAATAGCAAAACTTTCGAACGAATGTCATTCGATCGAAAACGAGATTAAGGGTGAATATTTTTAACTACCGTGGTGTCACATCACTAGCTGCCTGGTCAAACGTGTCAGAGAGGATTGTAAACGATGTTATTTTCTGATCCTGTCGGAACTGGATCTTGGAAAATTAGCACGGATTTTTCCCTAAACGTTCGGTAACCACGAATTTGACAGTCACCGTCATCATATTGCATATCAGACATGGATGCATATCAGGAATGGATGGCGAAATTGATGAAAGTTATACTGATATTTTGGCTGAATTCGAAAAAAATTGCAACGTTTGGGATGTTCTGAACGACTATGAGCTTGCATAAAAAGTTATCTAACGAATCGCCGATTAGCTGTTAGAATGGGTTCTGCTGAATCTCCTGATTTTAATCCAAAGTCTGGGGTTCCATAAGCCAACTATTTGAGCCCTCTGTTGTTTACAATGTTCTGTAATGACTTTAATTTTCTTCTTATTGGCTGTGGAGTTCTCCTGTATGCGACGACCTGAAAATATTTTTAGTAAAAAACAGTTTAGCTGATTGTTACGAGTAACAAGGCTTCCTGGACATGGTTGTGAACTGGTGTGCAGATAATTTACTGGTTGGTCATTCATATATGAATTCAGCAAACTGGGTGAGTCACTGCAACGTGTGGATCAGACAAAGCATCTCTGAGTTTTATTGGACAGTCATATGACTTTTAAGCCTCATTACTCTGTGGTACTCGAGAAGGACAACAGGATGCTGGGATTCATTATACGCCCGAGTACAGAATTTAGATTAAACTTGCCAAAAATTTTAATAGCTTTATTTGAGTCTTTGTCTAATTTTGGAAACAAAGTGAATAAATCTGTGCAAAATCAATACGCAATCCGGGCTACCGGGCCGGACCGAGCTGTTCCTAAATTTTGTGTCAAATATCCGGGCAAGTACGGGTAAGACCGGACAATCTGGCAAGCTTATCTTAGCATCACCCACCATAACAATCTAGTTGATTTAAGCGTTATTTGAGCACGTTCTAGCGATGTCAATATTTTATTATTTTTTTTATGTATGGGAATGGTCATGAAAAAAAGGTTTTTAAGAGTTTCCAAAATGTCCCGATTTTTCCGCCAATGTTCCGTTTTTTTGTGATATGTCCCGCCTTTTGTCTGAAAGTATCTGGTAAGCCTAGATTTTCTTGCACTTGAATTTAACTTTGTACTGGATTCTGAGTATATTAAATCAAGATTTTTGCAATAACCTATATTCAATAGAAAGCAACTTTCATGTCGATTTTAATGGTGTAGTTACATGAGGGCTGCGATTCTTAACAAAAATATAATAAATATAATACTAAAAGTATATCCAGAAAATTTACGTGGACGCTTGCGTTTGTAAAAATGGGTTGGGATACAAGAAAGATCTATTAGTTTTAGTCAGGATAGTTACTACTTGTCTTGGCATTCATTTAAGGCGGGAGCAATTCATGGGAGCTTTTCATCAACATGCCCTCTAGCCTAAAATTTCAACACCTATCAAGCTTTCTCCTATTGGCGCACTAATGCCTGTCTATCCACCTTTCTTTCAAATTTCTATAAAATAAATTTCTCTCTAGTTTTCATTCCGCCGCGCATGCCATTAAAATTCTAATCATACAAATTACGGCGATTAAAATCATATAACAAACAATCATTGGCAAAAAGAAAAAAAAATACAACAAGAAAATACGGTTCAAAAATAAACACTTGGCCAAAAAAGTAAGAAACGCGGAATAGATAAAATGTGAAATGCGAAAAAATCGACAAGTAGCAACTATTCTCAGCGAATCTGAAAAGATGGCAACGTCGATAGAACTGTTCTCGCATAAGGAAAGCTCAGTTAGGCCCATGGGTTGCTACGTTTTTGCTCGTTTGAAGTGTGCGTAAAAACACGCTCTCAAACCACTGGGCTCGCTATACATGGGAATTCTCTTTCTGAGTTTCGCATGTATAGTTAGCTAGTGAAGAGCAAAGGCGGGAGCAATTCATGGGAGCTTTTCATCAACATGCCCTCTAGCCTAAAATTTCAACACCTATCAAGCTTTCTCCTATTGGCGCACTAATGCCTGTCTATCCACCTTTCTTTCAAATTTCTATAAAATAAATTCTCTCTAGTTTTCATTCCGCCGCGCATGCCATTAAAATTCTAATCATAAATTCAATTTTTGAATATTTTTAGATATTTCTCATCTATAAAATTTCGAATTTTTATTATTTATGTCAATCGAATGAAAATTCCGATTTCATAAACAAAAGTTAAGTTTCCCTACCATACCAAAACAACACCCTCACCTTCGATGGCATCCTGAATCAGTGAACACAATGAATGGGTTCGGTGTGTCCCATGTGTGCTGCAGAGACTCCTTTAATTGCTACCACTGCACCATATTCATACAATTTGAATGGTGTCCCTAGATTAGTGAGTACGTTACGTGCGTGTTTGGAAGACAATAATCCTACCTACCTACCTACCTAAGGGTCCAGCGCCGATTGACCGGCGCATAGGGCTGAGATAAAAGATCTCCACTGCTGGCGATCCGGAGCCAGCGTCTTCACTTGCTGCCAGCCAAGGTTCTCGTCAACTGTGCGGGTTTCAGCGGCTAGACTTCGCCGCCACGAGCTTTTGGGCCTGCCTCTTCTTCGATGCCCATCTGGATTCCAGTCAAGCGCCTCTCTGCAAATCTCGTTTTCATCTCTTCGCAGCGTGTGCCCAATCCATCTCCACTTACGTTCCCGAATCTCGATTTCTAGCGCCTTTTGATGACACCGGCGATGAAGTTCAACGTTTGAGATCCAGTTGCCAGGCCACCAAGCGCGGATGATGCTCCGCAGGCAGCGATTTACAAAAACTTGCAGTTTTCGCGTCGTCACCGCATATGTGCACCAAGTTTCACACCCGTACAGCAATACGGATTTGATGTTTGAGTTGAAGATTCGGATCTTAGTTCGTAGAGAGATCTGGCGTGACCGCCAGATGTTTCGGAGACTCGCAAACGCAAATCGGGCTTTTCTGATCCGGGTTTCGATGTCCTTCTTGGTACCACCATCAGGCGTAATCTGGCTACCAAGATACTGGAAGCACTCCACTGTCTCAACCTGTTGTCCAGCTACCACGAAATTGGAACGATTTTCTGTATTGATTTCCATCGACTTGGTCTTTCCGACATTGATTTTGAGACCTGCTGCCTTGGAGCTTTCGGTGAGGTCGTCGAGTTTCCTCTGCATGTCTTGTTGTGTTTGGGCGAGCAAAACAATATCGTCTGCCAGGTCAAGGTCGTTCAGTTGCTCCATGGTTGAAGGATTCCACGGCAATCCTCGGTTTGGTCTACAGTCAATCGATCCAGTCAAGATCTCATCCATTACGATGAGAAAAAGCAGCGGTGACAAAATACATCCTTGTCTCACTCCAGCAGTTACCGGGATTGGTTCGGACAAGACACCGTCGTGCAAGACCTTGCACGAAAATGCCTCGTACTGTGCTTCGGTGAGATGGACTAGTTTCTCTGGGACCCCTCGTCGTCTAAGAGCAGCCCAGATGTTTTCGTGGTTCAGTCGGTCAAATGCTTTTTCGAAATCAACGAACACCAGCAGAAGAGAGTCCTGGAATTCGTTGATTTGTTCCAGTATTATTCGTAGCGTTGTGATGTGGTCCACACATGATCGTCCGGATCGGAATCCAGCTTGTTGCCGTCGGAGTGTAGCGTCGATTTTCTCCTGGATCCTGTTAAGGATCACTTTGCAGAGTACTTTGAGGGTTGTACAGATCAAAGTTATGCCACGCCAGTTACCGCACTCTGTTAGGTCTCCTTTCTTTGGGACCTTTACGAGGATACCCTGCATCCAGTCGGCCGGGAATGTTGCAGTATCCCAAATGTCAGCGAAAAGACGGTGCAACATTTGTGCTGACAAGGCAGGGTCGGCTTTGAGCATTTCAGCAGGAATGCAATCGATTCCAGGCGCTTTGTTGGATTTCATGTCCTTGATTGCCGCTTCTATTTCAGCCAGCGTGGGCGCTTCCGAGTTGACGCCATTAATGCGACTTACTGTGGGCGCCTCGAGCTGCGGGTTCTGTTGGCCATTGCTATTTGTAACTCGGAAAAGTTGATCAAAATGCTCAGTCCAACGCTTGAGCTGATCTGTTCGATCTGCTGATCCTACCGCAGAATTTAATCTCTTCCAGTGGGTGGGTTGTTGTTGTTAAAATTCCGATGATAATAGTGTCTTGCCCTTTCTATGAATGCTTTGAAAGTTACCATTATTGGCAGGAAAACTCAAGTTATTTTCAGTTTTAGACAAATAAAATAAATTTAAGGTTGTTCGATATTTGAGATTATGTATGGAAGATTTAAATTAAATAACAAAAATGAACCACCCTAAGCACCGGTTCCATTATCGGCAGTTATCTATTTTTGCAATTCAATCGGTCGGAATTTGAGTACAAGATAGAACGTGTGTAATGAACCGAACCGAATGAAATTGTCTTTTTTGCCCGGGACGATATTTTCCACTCCACCGGAACGACCTCTCCCTAGAATCTACACCGATGTCAAGAGGTCGTTTGGTGGTATCGATTTCTACCAATGAAGCCGAATGCTGCTGTCGTTTTCATTCATTAAGTTGCGGGTTGTCGGAAATCCCCCAGCATAGACAGCATCATCCCCCTCTCCGATACACTGGCAGCAACAAACGAAAGAAACAACCGCACCGTCAAATCCAATTGTGGTGGGGAGCAAAATCTTCAAAGCGAACAAATAAAGGAGAAACAAATCCCTTCGCCAGTTATAACGGTTGACAATTAGAAATAATTAACGCGCATTTCCTGCACAGCACAGACTCTTTCCAGGAGAGAACAAACCCCCCCGAAACAAAAAAAATTAAACACCCAAAGCTTTCCAACCGACTCGACTCGACTCTTTTTGGAATGGGGCAAGGTAAAGATTCTTCCGGAGCAGCAGCACCACGATTCAACTTTTTCCGGTTTACAAAGTCGAATTTTTATTGTTTTACTTCTTTGCGGCAGAGGTTTTTCCATGGTTAGTGGCCTATTTTTATGGGCAGATTTCGGGGAGGTAGTCGGGTTGTTGTCGATTTGCTTCAATGTAGTGGAAATGAAAAAGAGATCCCCTTCCAGCTTCCAGCAAATCCTAGTTCTACGCTTTCGGAATAGAAAGATTGCGTTGGATGGGCAAATAATAATTACTTTTTGGGGACTATTTTTGTGAAATTTACAGTCGGATGTGGGCAGTTTTTTGGACTGGCCCTTTACAGGCGGTTAAATTGGGAAGAAACATGTTAAATACATTGAGGTTTCATTAATTGTAGGACTTTGGTTTCGAAAGTTTGGTTCGGATCGATTCCTTGTTTTTATAATTGGAAGTAAAAACGTTACTCATAATCGTAAGATTCGGAAAAAACGATCGCACCGCAGAATCTGTTGAATTTGTAATATTAAGGATGCAATTTAGAAATTTGTTAATATTGACTCTCTGGAGCCATCAAGATTTATTTAGTTCCGAGTAAGTAAAACAAAA
Source organism: Uranotaenia lowii (assembly GCF_029784155.1). NCBI lineage: Eukaryota > Metazoa > Arthropoda > Insecta > Diptera > Culicidae > Uranotaenia > Uranotaenia lowii. The sequence continues at coordinate 368,964,630 of NC_073693.1, forward strand.
CTGTCCATTGATAGTTTTGTAAAATTTTTTGGTATTTTTACGTTTTTGATAATGTGTAGTAAGATTCACTGATAACACTGATAAAACATTAGGACTGTTTTAACTCTCTGGAGCCACCACGTACCTTCTGAAATTGCCTAATGTAAACCAAATTAACTTGTCCATTTCTTTGTTTGTTTCCATTCACAGAAATGTCGCCATCAGTCCGCGCCACCAGGAGGTGTTTGAGCAATGTCCGATGAAACCCCTCCCCGCCGATTGTCCCAGATATTCGAGCCACTGACCAGCCTTAGCGATCTCGAACAGATCCAGCAGCAGATTCAACAACACCAGCAACACATCCATCAGCAGAATCTGCTGAAATATGGTGGTCCACCAGGAGCAGGAGGAGGAGGAGGTCCATCAGCTTCCTCTTCGACGTCGACGCTGCTCCAACATCAACAGCAGCACAGTGGCTTGGGTGGGGGTGGGGGTCCCTATAGCTACGGCACAACCTCATCGTCGACATCGATTTCATCGGTCTCGAATCAAAGTGCGAAGATGAGCTCGAGTAGCAGCACCAGCAGCTATGTCGGAGGGCCTCCACCCGGATTGAATCGGATCGTGATGGGCTCCCGGTCCACTCCCAATAGTCCTCGGCTGATGCAACGGCGTGGTGGGGGTGGAAGTTCCGGTGCTGGTGGAGGAGGAGGAGGTCGGCCACCGATGGTTCCTCCTCGTTCAAGTGGCGTTGGACCATCGGCTGCCATCATTGCCAATCCATCGTTGGCGGCTTTGGATTCGGACGCACCGTGGCCAGCTTTTGGCAGTCTGACCGACAATCTGGACGTACATCAGGTCAACAACTACCACCAGGGGCTTCCGGAGGTGAGATTTGATTTTGAGGGAGGGAAGTGATAGACACAACCTAACTGTTTGTTCAAATTATAGATCAACTGGCAGGAACGGTGCCTAGAATTGCAACTGGAATTGCACCGGTCCAGAAATCAGGCTGGTCGTGTTCGCGATATGCTGCGTGAAAAGGTAAGTAACAACGATTTACGAGAAATAGAACGGAACGAGGGATTATTTGAGCCCGGGTCGGGTCTGTTGTGTTGGCTTTTGCAGAACCGGAAACCGAGTGAATAATGGGCGTACATTTGAATAATGATTAGTTTTCCGAAACAATGATGTAAATGTTTACTGCCGGTTTTGATTAGGATTGCAATAATTTATGGATTTGCATTTACAAAAGGTGCTTAAATTGGGCAACGGGATAAAGTCAATGGCTTTGTTTATGCTCATCCAATTGCAAGGGTTGATCGGTAAAAACGATTCGGTTTACGAAAATAATCTATGGAATATGTAATCAGAAAATGGAACATGGGAGTTCAAAATGTATTTAAAATATTGTAATTAAACTATTGCACAAAATGTACCATCTCCTAAAGATTTAAGATGGGAAATCAAAACAAATTTGTCAAAACTTCAAAAATTGATTCAATTAAAAAAAACTTTTAGTTTCACTATGGCACCCATGAAAAATTTTCCAATTTGTCATCATTTTAATTTATTTAAAATCTCTACAAAATTGATTTTTTTTTAATTTTAAATTTTAGTAAAAAACTTTCAAAACGTCCGAATTGTTAAAATCGTCAAAATCATCCAATGGGTAAAAATGGTCTAAACGTTCAAAATTGTCAAAATAGTCAAGTTTGCCATTATTTTCATAATAATAAAAAAATCTTAATTCTAAAAACTGTAGAGAATGTAAAAATAAACATAAAAGTTATAAATATTTAAAAATTGTAAAATTAAAAAAAATCGAATATTTGAAAAAATCAAAATATACAAAATTATCAAAAATTGTTAAAAAAAAGTCAACATAATTAAAAATGTTGAAAGAACAAAATGACGTCAAAAATTTCCAATCAATTAATCAAAAAAAGGACAAAACAGGACAAGGACAAAAAAAATGACAAAAATGACAAAAATGACAAAAATGACAAAAATGACAAAAATGACAAAAATGACAAAAATGACAAAAATGACAAAAATGACAAAAATGACAAAAATGACAAAAATGACAAAAATGACAAAAATGACAAAAATGACAAAAATGACAAAAATGACGAAAATGACGAAAATGACAAAAATGACAAAAATGACAAAAATGACAAAAATGACATAAATGACAGAAATGAAAAAAATGACAGAAATGAAAAAAATGACAAAAATGGTGAAAATGACAAAAATGACAAGAATGGTAAAAATGGCAAAAATGACAAAAATGACAAAAATGACAGAAATGACAAAAATGACAGACATGACAGAAGTGACAATAATGACTCAAATGACTTAAATGACAAAAATGACAAAAATGACAAAAATGACAAAAATGACAAAAATGACAAAAATGACAAAAATGACAAAAATGACAAAAATGACAAAAATGACAAAAATGACAAAAATGACAAAAATGACAAAAATGACAAAAATGACAAAAATGACAAAAATGACAAAAATGACAAAAATGACAAAAATGACAAAAATGACAAAAATGACAAAAATGACAAAAATGACAAAAATGACAAAAATGACAAAAATGACAAAAATGACAAAAATGACAAAAATGACAAAAATGACAAAAATGACAAAAATGACAAAAATGACAAAAATGACAAAAATGACAAAAATGACAAAAATGACAAAAATGACAAAAATGACAAAAATGACAAAAATGACAAAAATGACAAAAATGACAAAAATGACAAAAATGACAAAAATGACAAAAATGACAAAAATGACAAAAAATGACAAAAATGACAAAAATGACTAAACTGACAAAAATGACGAAAATGACGAAAATGACGAAAATGACGAAAATGACGAAAATGACGAAAATGACAAAAATGACAAAAATGACAAAAATGACAAAAATGACAAAAAATGACAAAAATGACTGAAATGGCATCAATGACAAAAATGACAAAAATGACAAAAATGACAAAAATGACAAAAATGACAAAAATGACAAAAATGACAAAAATGACAAAAATGACAAAAATGACAAAAATGACAAAAATGACAAAAATGACAAAAATGACAAAAATGACAAAAATGACAAAAATGACAAAAATGACAAAAATGACAAAAATGACAAAAATGACAAAAATGACAAAAATGACAAAAATGACAAAAATGACAAAAATGACAAAAATGACAAAAATGACAAAAATGACAAAAATGACAAAAATGACAAAAATGACAAAAATGACAAAAATGACAAAAATGACAAAAATGACAAAAATGACAAAAATGACAAAAATGACAAAAATGACAAAAATGACAAAAATGACAAAAATGACAAAAATGACAAAAATGACAAAAATGACAAAAATGACAAAAATGACAAAAATGACAAAAATGACAAAAATGACAAAAATGACAAAAATGACAAAAATGACAAAAATGACAAAAATGACAAAAATGACAAAAATGACAAAAATGACAAAAATGACAAAAATGACAAAAATGACAAAAATGACAAAAATGACAAAAATGACAAAAATGACAAAAATGACAAAAATGACAAAAATGACAAAAATGACAAAAATGACAAAAATGACAAAAATGACAAAAATGACAAAAATGACAAAAATGACAAAAATGACAAAAATGACAAAAATGACAAAAATGACAAAAATGACAAAAATGACAAAAATGACAAAAATGACAAAAATGACAAAAATGACAAAAATGACAAAAATGACAAAAATGACAAAAATGACAAAAATGACAAAAATGACAAAAATGACAAAAATGACAAAAATGACAAAAATGACAAAAATGACAAAAATGACAAAAATGACAAAAATGACAAAAATGACAAAAATGACAAAAATGACAAAAATGACAAAAATGACAAAAAATGACAAAAATGACAAAAATGACAAAAATGACAAAAATGACAAAAATGACAAAAATGACAAAAATGACAAAAATGACAAAAATGACAAAAATGACAAAAATGACAAAAATGACAAAAATGACAAAAATGACAAAAATGACAAAAATGACAAAAATGACAAAAATGACAAAAATGACAAAAATGACAAAAATGACAAAAATGACAAAAATGACAAAAATGACAAAAATGACAAAAATGACAAAAATGACAAAAATGACAAAAATGACAAAAATGACAAAAATGACAAAAATGACAAAAATGACAAAAATGACAAAAATGACAAAAATGACAAAAATGACAAAAATGACAAAAATGACAAAAATGACAAAAATGACAAAAATGACAAAAATGACAAAAATGACAAAAATGACAAAAATGACAAAAATGACAAAAATGACAAAAATGACAAAAATGACAAAAATGACAAAAATGACAAAAATGACAAAAATGACAAAAATGACAAAAATGACAAAAATGACAAAAATGACAAAAATGACAAAAATGACAAAAATGACAAAAATGACAAAAATGACAAAAATGACAAAAATGACAAAAATGACAAAAATGACAAAAATGACAAAAATGACAAAAATGACAAAAATGACAAAAATGACAAAAATGACAAAAATGACAAAAATGACAAAAATGACAGAAATGACAGAAATGACAAAAATGAGAAAAAAGGACAAAAATGACAAGACAACAATGACTTTAATGAAGAAAATGACGAAATTGATGAAAATGACAAAAATGACAAAAATGACAAAAATGACAAAAATGACAAAAATGACAAAAATGACAAAAATGACAAAAATGACAAAAATGACAAAAATGACAAAAATGACAAAAATGACAAAAATGACAAAAATGACAAAAATGACAAAAATGACAAAAATGACAAAAATGACAAAAATGACAAAAATGACAAAAATGACAAAAATGACAAAAATGACAAAAATGACAAAAATGACAAAAATGACAAAAATGACAAAAATGACAAAAATGACAAAAATGACAAAAATGACAAAAATGACAAAAATGACAAAAATGACAAAAATGACAAAAATGACAAAAATGACAAAAATGACAAAAATGACAAAAATGACAAAAATGACAAAAATGACAAAAATGACAAAAATGACAAAAATTACAAAAATGACAAAAATGACAAAAATGACAAAAATGACAAAAATGACAAAAAGGACAAAAATGACAAAAATGACAAAAATGACAAAAATTACAAAAATGACAAAAATGACAAAAATGACAAAAATGACAAAAATGACAAAAATGACAAAAATGACAAAAATGACAAAAATGACAAAAATGACAAAAATGACAAAAATGACAAAAATGACAAAAATGACAAAAATGACAAAAATGACAAAAATGACAAAAATGACAAAAATGACAAAAATGACAAAAATGACAAAAATGACAAAAATGACAAAAATGACAAAAATGACAAAAATGACAAAAATGACAAAAATGACAAAAATGACAAAAATGACAAAAATGACAAAAATGACAAAAATGACAAAAATGACAAAAATGACAAAAATGACAAAAATGACAAAAATGACAAAAATGACAAAAATGACAAAAATGACAAAAATGACAAAAATGACAAAAATTACAAAAATTACAAAAATTACAACAATGACAACAATGACAAAAATGACAAAAATGACAAAAATGACAAAAATGACAAAAATGTCAAAAATGACAAAAATGACAAAAATGACAAAAATGACAAAAATGACAAAAATGACAAAAATGACAAAAATGACAAAAATGACAAAAATGACAAAAATGACAAAAATGACAAAAATGACAAAAATGACAAAAATGACAAAAATGACAAAAATGACAAAAATGACAAAAATGACAAAAATGACAAAAATGACAAAAATGACAAAAATGACAAAAATGACAAAAATGACAAAAATGACAAAAATGACAAAAATGACAAAAATGACAAAAATGACAAAAATGACAAAAATGACAAAAATGACAAAAATGACAAAAATGACAAAAATGACAAAAATGACAAAAATGACAAAAATGACAAAAATGACAAAAATGACAAAAATGACAAAAATGACAAAAATGACAAAAATGACAAAAATGACAAAAATGACAAAAATGACAAAAATGACAAAAATGACAAAAATGACAAAAATGACAAAAATGACAAAAATGACAAAAATGACAAAAATGACAAAAATGACAAAAATGACAAAAATGACAAAAATGACAAAAATGACAAAAATGACAAAAATGACAAAAATGACAAAAATGACAAAAATGACAAAAATGACAAAAATGACAAAAATGACAAAAATGACAAAAATGACAAAAATGACAAAAATGACAAAAATGACAAAAATGACAAAAATGACAAAAATGACAAAAATGACAAAAATGACAAAAATGACAAAAATGACAAAAATGACAAAAATGACAAAAATGACAAAAATGACAAAAATGACAAAAATGACAAAAATGACAAAAATGACAAAAATGACAAAAATGACAAAAATGACAAAAATGACAAAAATGACAAAAATGACAAAAATGACAAAAATGACAAAAATGACAAAAATGACAAAAATGACAAAAATGACAAAAATGACAAAAATGACAAAAATGACAAAAATGACAAAAATGACAAAAATGACAAAAATGACAAAAATGACAAAAATGACAAAAATGACAAAAATGACAAAAATGACAGAAATGACAGAAATGACAAAAATGAGAAAAAAGGACAAAAATGACAAGACAACAATGACTTTAATGAAGAAAATGACGAAATTGATGAAAATGACAAAAATGACAAAAATGACAAAAATGACAAAAATGACAAAAATGACAAAAATGACAAAAATGACAAAAATGACAAAAATGACAAAAATGACAAAAATGACAAAAATGACAAAAATGACAAAAATGACAAAAATGACAAAAATGACAAAAATGACAAAAATGACAAAAATGACAAAAATGACAAAAATGACAAAAATGACAAAAATGACAAAAATGACAAAAATGACAAAAATGACAAAAATGACAAAAATGACAAAAATGACAAAAATGACAAAAATGACAAAAATGACAAAAATGACAAAAATGACAAAAATGACAAAAATGACAAAAATGACAAAAATGACAAAAATGACAAAAATGACAAAAATTACAAAAATGACAAAAATGACAAAAATGACAAAAATGACAAAAATGACAAAAAGGACAAAAATGACAAAAATGACAAAAATGACAAAAATTACAAAAATGACAAAAATGACAAAAATGACAAAAATGACAAAAATGACAAAAATGACAAAAATGACAAAAATGACAAAAATGACAAAAATGACAAAAATGACAAAAATGACAAAAATGACAAAAATGACAAAAATGACAAAAATGACAAAAATGACAAAAATGACAAAAATGACAAAAATGACAAAAATGACAAAAATGACAAAAATGACAAAAATGACAAAAATGACAAAAATGACAAAAATGACAAAAATGACAAAAATGACAAAAATGACAAAAATGACAAAAATGACAAAAATGACAAAAATGACAAAAATGACAAAAATGACAAAAATGACAAAAATGACAAAAATGACAAAAATTACAAAAATTACAAAAATTACAACAATGACAACAATGACAAAAATGACAGCAATGACAAAAATGACAAGAGCTACAAATATTACAAAAATGAAACAGAATGACAAAAATAACAGAAATTTTAGAAATTATTTAAAAAATAACGAATTTGGAAGATATTTTTTTCTTTTTTCAAATTTATTCTATTTCATTTTTAACCGTTGTTTTTAAAAAAAAAAACTTTGTTATAGCTCCTACGGCCACAAATTTTGACCGAATTTCTTGATTTTAGATGCAGGTAAATTATTCCTTATCTCATGATCGTTCAAGTGAACTATCCGTGAAAAAATGTTCCGAAAAATTACAATCTATTTTTTAAATACCTACAATTCCTGACAGTTCTATTGTATTGCGCTTACTCAACAATATTTGGAATTTTTAAGCATGAATCTATTCACACATTTATGCATATGTGAGAGTTTAATGTAAATTTTGATAGCTATCCTGGAAATTTCGGTGAAAAAAATGTTAAAAAAATAAAGCATCCTTGGCTTTGCGTCGCTGTATCTCATTTTTCACCGAACCGATGTTTTCAACTCAAATTTCGGATTAATGCCGATAGGATGATTATCATTTTCATAGATTATGCTTGGTTTCTTAAAAATATCTGTTTCTCATTTGTATACTGGATTAAAACTAGAAATTTTGTTGGGTAGGCTTAGGGTCATAAACCAAAAAATCTAGAACTTTAGGATCTTAAATCTTCTGTTATGAAATAGGTTACGTCGATTTCAACATAGCAAATAAGGAAAAAAAAATATAATGTTAAGAAGACAATCACATAATAGAAAAAACAAATAATGGTTATAATATTTTCGTTTGACAGTATAATTTTTTTAAGTTCATATTAATGCAAAAAATTTCGGTTTACATTTGGTAATCGATAATTTCGTTATGAAAACAAACCATAACCTTCATGACCAAATTTTTTTTTTTGAGTTCTTTAGAATGTTTACACGGAAGATGGAAGCATAAATGTAACATAAAAAAATTGTATTAAAAAATCGAAATCAGTCAATCGAATTTTGTTTCTGTTGGTGAATCAAAATTCTACTTTGATTTTTAAATGAGAAGATAATATGTGTAACTGAGGACATTCTCAAAAAGGACTCTACTGTCAACATCATTTGGAAACCATACAAAAATTGTGATCGTCCACCGTCGTTGCTTTTGATGAATGGCGTTCGTTCGTTCGTTCGTTCGTCCGTCAATGTGATCCATTCGATGGAAACCCATTAGAAAGTACAAAAGCTCAATTACAGAAAACACCATCCCCGTATGTTTACTCAACATAGGACAGGATCGGAGGTAGGTGGGTGGTTTGGTTTGCAAATTGGAACCGCCGGAATTGCATTAACTACCCGAAAGGTGCTTCTGCTAGAAGGCTTTTTTGTCCAGTCCAGCAGCTTTCAAAAGAAAAGTTGAAAACTTAAAAAAAAAGCCAAAATTGAATCAATCCACTCTGAGCGTAGTGTGTACTTTTCTCATGTCGGAAGAATGTATTTTCTGAACAAAAAATTAAAAAAAAAACAGTGCAAAAAGGGTCCAAAAGAAAACTCTGATGCAACATATTGCATCAATTGGACGTCGTCGCGTCTAATTGACGGGGAAGGGCGCGCATTCCATCACGTCTCATTTGGCCCTTAGAGCAGAAAAGGACGCACTTTGTATTTAAGCGCCATATTGCAGCAGCTAGAGACGTCGACGCCACATCCCTCTTTTGTTCGGAAATTTAGTACGACAGGATAAAGTATGAACATACTACAGTACAGTCCATTAGGAAGTAAATCGATTGTGGCGGTTCGGAAGTCCTTGCTTTGCTTGGATGGCCCAACAGGATGGTCAATTGGTTGTGACTTTGACCTTTCCTGCTGCTTCCCTCTGGTTTGGTTAAACTCCAACGATGAAGAAGAGCAAGCAAAGGGCCAGTGCAGTAATAAAGCATCCACCCATTTTGCTGACTAAGAGTGGATCCCAGAAGAGTAGAAGGTACAGGAAAAGTAAGCAAAGCGAGGAAAAGCAAAAGCAGTAACTTTATACAATCCAAACAATGAAGGACAATAATGCTTTCAGAATGGGATGCTTCTGCTCTGCTGTTGCTGCATTCTGGCTGCTAAAAGTAAACACCGGACGGACGGCCAGCCAGAGAAAATCCACTCATCTTTCCTGAACTGCGCTGAACCGGAAGAGGATATTGTACGTACAGTTCTAGAGAGTAGGTATCTAGACAATGACTGCCTGCATTTGGCATGTTTCGGAATTTGATCTGGCCCATCGGCAGCTTTTTTTTCTTGTTTAGCAGTGGCGTATTCAACAGTTGAATAAGACATTGCCTAAATTATCCCTGATTCTAATCACGAACTAAAAAAAAAAAAGGGATAATTTTATTAATAATTATAATTTAGATATATAGGGGTTTTTATAAAACCTTTTTTTTTTCAATTATTATCATTGAAAAACTAACTCAGTACAACTGTGTTCGATGTTTACTCTTGAGCTTGAAAATTAAGTTATGTAAATGTTTTATCAAAATTCTAGTAAAAAAACATATTCCTTCGAGCCGGATTTGAACCAGCGACCTATGGATTTCTACTTTCCCTGTCACTTGCTATGACAGTTATTTCCCTACAGTCCACCGCTCTACCAACTGAGCTATCGAAGGTTGTGATTGTTGAACCGAACTGCATTCAATTTCAACGAAACTTCGCCTAGTGCAGCTGAACTGGTAAGCAAAGAGCAAAAAATTGTAGCTTTGCTGGCCCAAGACAAAAAGAGAATAAAAAAAATCACGCCGAAAGCCACCGGCCACGATCGCCAAAAGCCTATAAATAAATAAACAACGCACTCAGCTGATCGCGTTTTAACGACCTTGCTGCAATGGCCGACCACGTTCGAAAGTCGCCTCAACGAAAAGTATTATCAGTTATATCAGTTTAGTGGAGTTAAGATTTGCCATTTGAGTACAGAGTTGGCTGAGTTGTTGAAGAAAGAATCTTTCCATTTTCAGTAATTTTAGTTTTGCCAACTTTCAAATTGAAACAAAGATGATATTAAAAAGTAGATACATCCCTGGCCGCCAAACGCTTTCAACAGCCCTCCTCAAATGCCCGATATCACATTTCATTGAAAGCGACTTTCAATTTCCCAATCGACTGGAAACGAAGCTCCCCTCAACTCAACAATAAGGAACTGTTTGCATTCAATTTGGACGGCAGCCCATCGTGTTTTTCGGGTGGTTTGCCAGGCCACCAACAGATTGCAAAATTTTACAAATTCATCATGAATTACACATCCAAAAACCACCGTTCATTCAGTGCTGTTTGTCGGAAAACAAAGCCCGTCCGTCGTCTCTTTGAATCGAGTGAAGCTTTCAAGGGCCAGATTTAATCTTCCGGAGCTTTGTTCATGATGAACGGACTGACTGCAGCGAGCAGCACCCAAAAGCAAACATTCCTCTGACTTGTTCTGGACTTTGCAGCAGCAGGAAGAAAATGTTTGAGCTTCGGCTTTCCTGCGGTTGGCCAATAGGAGTTGAAGCATATAAATACACCAGTTAAAGGTTAAATGGTCGATGCAAACGAGAAGAACTGAAGAAAGGAGGGAAACCAGCAAGGAGGGATCATTTACTGGATGTGGTTCCGGAGGAGGAGCGGAAAACTTCCATCGACAGCCGGTGTTACAAGTTATTGATTTTCGTTCCGCCTCGATTGTCGTCGACTTCACTCCTTACTTTCCTTCAACCACCTTACAGCTCGAGCAATAATTTTGTTGTAAGCAATCTGGAGTCTATATTCTAGCCACAAGGAGAAGGAAGAAGCGTCTTGAAGCGTAGATAAAATATTGTCATCTGATTTGGTTTAAATTTTGGAATTTCTGCTCGGTCTGGTTCTCTTCAGAATGGTTAAGTACTATTGTGAATTCCTGTACAAAATGACAAAATGTACAAAATGACAGAAACGACAAAAATGACAAAAGTGACAAAATTTAAAATTTACAAAAATGACACAAAAGATAAAAATGACAAAATTGACAAAATTGACAAAAATGACAAAGTTGACAAAATTGAACAAATTGACAAAAACTGACAAAATTGACAAAATTGACAAAATTGACAAAATTGACAAAATTGACAAACTTGACAAAATTGACAAAATTGACAAAATTGACAAAATTGACAAAATTGACAAAATTGACAAAATTGACAAAATTGACAAAATTGACAAAATTGACAAAATTGACAAAATTGACAAAATTGACAAAATTGACAAAATTGACAAAATTGACAAAATTGACAAAATTGACAAAATTGACAAAATTGACAAAATTGACAAAATTGACAAAATTGACAAAATTGACAAAATTGACAAAATTGACAAAATTGACAAAATTGACAAAATTGACAAAATTGACAAAATTGACAAAATTGACAAAATTGACAAAATTGACAAAATTGACAAAATTGACAAAATTAACAAAATTGACAAAATTGACAAAATTGACAAAATTGACAAAATCGACAAAATTAACAAAATAGACAAAATGGACAAAATTGACAAAATTGACAGAAATAACGAAAATGACAAAAATTCTCAAAAATGAAAAAATGACAAAACGACAAAATTGACTAAATTGATAAAAATGACAAAATTAGCAAAATTGACAGAATTTACAAAATTTACAAAATTTACAAAATTTACAAAATTTACAAAATTTACAAAATTTACAAAATTTACAAAATTTACAAAATTTACAAAATTTACAAAATTTACAAAATTTACAAAATTTACAAAATTTACAAAATTTACAAAATTTATAAAAGTAAAAAATTACAAAATTTATAAAATTTAAAAAAATTGCAAAATTTACAAATTTGCAAAATTTACAAAATTGACAAAAATTAAAAAATTGACCAAATTGACCAAATGGACAAAATTGACAGAAATGACAAAAATGACAAAAATTCTCAAAAATGACAAAATGACAAAATTGACAAACTTGACAAAATTGACAAAATTGACGAAATTGACAAAATTGACAAAATTGACAAAATTGACAAAATTGACAAAATTGACAAAATTGGCAAAAATGGCAAAATTTACAAAATTTACAAAATTGAAAAAATTGACAAAATTGACAAAATTGACAAAATTGACAAAAATGACAAAAATTACAAAAATTACAAAAATTACAAAAATGACAAAATTGACAATATTGACAAAAATGACAAAAATGACAAAAATGACAAAAATGACAAAAATGACAAAAATGACAAAAATGACAAAAATGACAAAAATTACAAAAATGACAAAAATGACAAAAATGACAAAAATGACAAAAATGACAAAAATGACAAAAAATGACAAAAATGACAAAAATGACAACAATGACAAAAATTACAAAAATTACAAAAATTACAAAAATGACAACAATGACAAGAATTACAAAAATGAAAAAAAATTACAATCAAAAAATGTCAAAAAAAAAAAAATTTAAAAAAATTTCAAACAAAAATGACAAAAATGACAAAAATGACAAAAATGACAAAAATGGCAAAAATGACAAAAATTACAAAAATGACAAAAATGACAAAAATGATAAAAATGACATAAATGACAAAAATTGCAAAAAAGACAAAAATGAAAAAAATAACAAAAATGTCAAAAAATTACAAAAACGACAAAATTAACAAAATTGACAAAATTGATAAAATTGACAAAGTTGTCAAAATTGACTAAATTGACAAAATTTACAAAAATGACAAAATGTACAAAATGACAGAAACGACAAAAATGACAAAAGTGACAAAATTTAAAATTTACAAAAATGACACAAAGGATAAAAATGACAAAATTGACAAAATTGACAAAATTGACAAAAATGACAAAGTTGAAAAAATTGTAAAAATTGACAAAATTGACAAAATTGACAAAAATGACAAAAATGACAAAAATGACAAAAATGACAAAAATGACAAAAATGACAAAAATGACAAAAATGACAAAAATGACAAAAATGACAAAAATTTCAAAAATTACAAAAATGACAAAAATGACAAAATTGACAAAATTGACAAAATTGACAAAATTGACAAAATTGACAAAATTGACAAAATTGACAAAATTGACAAAATTGACAAAATTGACAAAATTGACGAAATTGACAAAATTGACAAAATTGACAAAATTGACAAAATTGACATAATTGACAAAATTGACAAAATTGACAAAAATGACATAATTGACAAAATTGACAAAATTGACAAAATTGACAAAAATGACAAAATTGACAAAATTGACAAAATTGACAAAATTGACAAAATTGACAAAATTGACATAATTGACAAAATTGACAAAATTGACAAAAATGACAAAAATTACAAAAATGACAAAAATGACAAAAATGACAAAAATGACAAAAATGACAAAAATGACAAAAATGACAAAAATGACAAAAATGACAAAAATGACAAAAATGACAAAAATGACAAAAATGACAAAAATGACAAAAATGACAAAAATGACAAAAATGACAAAAATGACAAAAATGACAAAAATGACAAAAATGACAAAAATGACAAAAATGACAAAAATGACAAAAATGACAAAAATGACAAAAATGACAAAAATGACAAAAATGACAAAAATGACAAAAATGACAAAAATGACAAAAATGACAAAAATGACAAAAATGGTAAAAATGACAAAAATGACAAAAAATGACAAAAATGACAAAAATGACAAAAATGACAAAAAATGACAAAAATGACAAAAATGACAAAAATGACAAAAAAGACAAAAATGACAAAAATGACAAAAATGACAAAAATGACAAAAATGACAAAAATGACAAAAATGACAAAAATGACAAAAATGACAAAATATACAAAAATGACAAAATATACAAAAATGACAAAAATTACAAAAATTACAAAAATGACAAAAATGACAAAAATCACAAAAATAACAAAAATGACAAAAATGACAATAATGACAAAAATGAAAAAAAGACAAAAATGACAAAAATGACAAAAATGACAAAAATGACAAAAATGACAAAAATGACAAAAATGACAAAAATGACAAAAATGACAAAAATGACAAAAATGACAAAAATGACAAAAATGACAAAAATGACAAAATTGACAAAAATGACAAAAATGACAAAAATGACAAAAATGACAAAAATGACAAAAATGACAAAAATGACAAAAATGACAAAAATGACAAAAATGACAAAAATGACAAAAATGACAAAAATGACAAAAATGACAAAAATGACATAAATGACAAAAATGACAAAAATGACAAAAATGACAAAAATGACAAAAATGACAAAAATGACAAAAATGACAAAAATGACAAAAATGACAAAAATGACAAAAATGACAAAAATGACAAAAATGACAAAAATGACAAAAATGACAAAAATGACAAAAATGACAAAAATGACAAAAATGACAAAAATGACAAAAATGACAAAAATGACAAAAATGACAAAAATGACAAAAATGACAAAAATGACAAAAATGACAAAAATGACAAAATTGACAAAATTGACAAAATTGACAAAATTGATAAAAATGCCAAAATTGACAAAATTGACAAAATTGATAAAAATGTCAAAATTGACAAAATTGACAAAAGTGACAAAAATAACAAAAATGACAAAAATGACAAAATTGACAAAATTCACAAAATTGAAAAAATTGAAAAAAAATGAAAAAATGGACCAAATTGACAAAATTTACCAAATTGACCAAATTTACAAAATTGAAAAAATCGGAAAAATTGACAAAAATTTCCAAATTGACAAAATTAACAGAATTGATTATATTGACCTTGGTGATAAAATAACAAAATTGACAAAAATAAGAATAATCACAAAATTTACAAAAATCGCATAAAATGACAAAAAATGCAAATATTACAAAAATGACGGAAAAAAGCTTAAAAAACCATATTGAATCTTATTAGTGATTAAAAAAGACATCCTGAAAGTTGAGTCCTGAGTTTTATTTTTTAATCAAATATATTGTTTTGAGATTTAAAGGTAAACTTTTTTTTAAAAGGGAAAAACCATGCATAAACTTCAGAATATGACTTATATATTGCGGTTTTCAAATGAATGATAAATTTTCTAGAGGATTCTGATTAAACTTTGATGTATGAGAAACGACTTTTTTGGGTTTTTTTTTCTCGTTCAATAATATATTAAAGAATTGTTACGGAATTCTTTTAAAATCAGTTTTTATACATCCTGATTCTCTGTATCAAGACTTGATTATTAGATTCTAAGACAGTGGGCTCTAAGAAGGAGAAATATTTTCTAGCTTTCAGTTTGTACTTAACTCGTAAATGTTAAATACATAATAAGTGATAAATTGAAAGAGTCTAAAAATAGCTCCATCAATTTCTCATGGCCAAACCGAAAGCCAGAGAAACATCCAGTCATTCCCAATTCTAAATTTCGATCCGAAATTCACCAGATGGTGCGTCTGGTTTTCTGGCCAATTTTCCAATCGCCAGTTCAACCACCACCAGGTAGTAAAAATACCTACACTCAGAAAAATACTTTTCTGCATCCTGAAAAGTAAACACAGAAATGAGTTTCGTTTACCAAAGTATCAAAAGTTTACAATCTTCAACTAAAACTTACCTTTTAAAATATTTGAATAACATTTAACTGTTGAGGAAAACTTATAGCTTCAAAATCGACTGTTGGAATAAATGAATGTGTTCATTTTTTTTTCACAGTACCGTTTCTTCTATCTTTCTACGATGTTCCTTTGATTATCAGAAGAATTTCATAAGAGTCTTATGAAAAATAATTTTGCACTCCTAAAATCGATTCATAAGACGCTTCTTACGAATATCATAATAAGAATTTTTCTGAGTGTAGGTACGTTCAGACGTCCCAAATTGGCTCCTCTTTTGGTCAGCTCAACGTCCGTCCTGTTTGGCAACACACAACCTTGTTTAGCGTGGAGAGGAGGAATCGAGGGTTTCGGGTTCCGAATTTCCCATTCATCAACCCGCCGGAAATTAGACACTGGTAGCTGCTACACGAGAGACCGACTTCAGGGAACTGTGTTAGGAAATTCCGATGCACGACGAAACTGTCCCCAGCAGGATCAGGGCGACGAGAAGGAAATTAAAGTCGCCTGGTTTTACGACCTCCAATCCTGGCCGCAATCGGTTTCGTGCCATTAAAACCTGTCGATGGAAAATGGAGACATTCATCGGTCGTTCTTGTTTGGCCTCTCTTCTTGGTCTCCAATTTTATGGCAGCTGGGCGTAATTGGCTCATTTGGGGCTGTCGAACATGGCTCAATTGCTGATTTTATTAATCTGGTTCTGGATTCTTTCGATTCGAATCGACGACGCCTTCATCACACGCCAAAAAGGGTGGGGGTAACGAATGTTTCCAACACATGCTGGGCACTACAAGGAAAGCAACTCCTGCAAATTTTAGTCGCTTTTCGGTTCCACCCTCTAATGAATTCCCGTCACATCTCGAACGACGACATGTCTGATTTTGATCCCGTCACCTTAACAAAGAGAAAAAAAAACAACCCTAACGAATCATTACCAATGCATTTCATCTCATATCACTTATCCGGCAATAATCCTTATGTTGCTCCAAAACATCCACAAAACGACCCCCAACACACAAAAGGCACAAACGGGCAAGGCACATAAAAAGCGAAGGAAAGCACCAGATCGCATTAATATTCCACGGGCTGATTCTGGGATTTTCCACTCACTTTTGGCGCTCGGTTTGTTCGGAGTATTTTCCTCCTGCTTCAAATGCTTCGAGAAGCAGAATCAGAAGGAAAAACTCCACCCACTTGTTTTTTTTCTTTCCTCGGCTACACTCTCTACAGAAGATTCGAACAGCTTCGGGTCCCGGCTCAGATGATGGAAGATTAATATTTAATTAAACACCACATCTCCATGGGCCGGTTTTTCTTTTGGCAGTTTCTGCTGAGATGCTCCTCCAAGCTGTTGTGGATTCTGTTGGCAAATGCCTTTAAACAAACAACAAACTTACTGACAGCCACTTGAGGGCGGCGCGATGGTGTTCCATTTGAAGTTCAAATAATTCCAATTCAAACAACGGGCACTTGATTGAACACTGGTTTTCGGGGAATCAAACTTTTAAGGAAATACCGATACCTCCAAAGAGAAAGTTTTTTCTTGAGAAATTTTATCTCAAGAATCGAAAGTTTTTCAAAGGTTGTGTCCCACATTTTAAAAGGATTTGACTGTGCCTTGAAATGAATAATATAATCCGGATGGAAAATTTTTGAAGCTAATATCTCCATTCTGAAACAAATACGTCATTTAATTGGCGAAATTCAGTTGTGTTATGATGTTTCACTTCAATTTTTTTTTCATGAATCAGTTTCCATCAGATATTTTATCTGTAGATTTTTTTTATTTAAATAATTGTTTTTCTGTTCCAAAAACCGATTAACATATTTCATATTTTACCTTCCCCTTGATTTTTATTCTTACGCAGTTTGAAAACTTTATATTTTAAAATTTGATTGGTGTTCAACAAGAATTTTTGGGTTACTCAAAAAACCAAAAATTAAAGTGTGTGGTGGGGGAAAGTCGGTAAGACGGACACTTGAGTATATGTTTGGTACAAATCTAATGCTGGAAATATGTCCCAAATTTTAAACGGGGTGGATTGTGCCTTGAAACGAATAATATATTCCGGATGGAAACATTTTCGAGCTAATATCTCAATTTTGAAACAAATACGGCATTTAAAACTTTATTGTTTATCAGTCAATTAAATTTATTGTTTATCAGTGCGAAAAGACATACCCCTGTTAAACAGCTAATAACTTTTTTTTCCTAATAAGATACGAAGTTACGGTCTTCGACAAAGTTGTTCAGCGGAAAATTTCCTTTAGGAATTTTATAAATTGGCACAAAAACAATGAGCTGGCTCGGTTCCACGGACGAAACAAAAGTGATGATGATTTTTCAGTACAAAATATTCAATTTTCCCATAGAAACCTAAAAGTTACCTATTAATCATAAATCCCCAGTATGCATTGGAATGAAAAGCATTCAATCGTCCTCTAGTTTTAATATTGAAGAGTTTAGATAGCCTCAGTAAGATAGTAACATTGTATCAAAATCTTTAAAAAACCGTTAAAAAACCATCGAATAAATTATCAAATCAAGTTACTGGAAAATTTAAAAAAAAGTTGGATTAAGTTGAGGTCGAGGTACGTACTTTGAAAAATCAATATAATTTATGATGTAACTATAGTTCGTTGAAAAAAATATTCTTCTAAATGTCAAGAGCTTGTAAAGTTACTTTTTTTCTAAAATTCCATTCTGCGGTTTTTTTTATTTGAGCTACCTACCTATCCATTTTTTCAAAAGAGAATGCTGAACTTGAAAACTTTGGAAAATGGGCGGTCTATTTTTTATATTTGGGCACCATAAAATTGACTTAATGTGAGGTTTTAAACCCCTTAAAAATGACATACCTAAATACATAATACATAATTTGGGAGTGATAACTCATTTGGTATTGCGTAATATTTCTACAATTTTTCAATTGGATCAAAATTCGTAAAAAAGTGCAAGTATTAAAAATGCCTTATTAAGATAAATATATACTTGATGTGACCTTAGAAAAAGTTTTTTTTATAAGTTTTTTCAAAAAATTATTATTTTTTGTTTTCTTTGAATATAGATACCAAAAAAAAAATGTTTTTTGGGCCGCCGGCAAATTTTATTTCTGAAATTTGGCCCTCCTGTTGAAAACGTTAGCCACCCATGCCTTAGTGTATCAAATAGTATCAATACTTTCGAGACCCTTTGTTTGTTTACATCAAACAAGGGGTTATCATAAAATTAAACAATACAAACAAAATCTTTGAGGACCCATTATTCGATGTAATTTTCTCTCCTCAGAAAACAGTTCATAACACGAAACATTTTCGGAAATTTCAACCGTTTTCAAAGGTGGAGTGTTTATTAGGATTTTCTTTAACCATCTAATGGAAAATTAGCGATTTCCGGTCGAAGGGCTTGAGCAACAAATGTTTTGAAAAAAAAATCGTTTCAAGGCTGATTAGACGGACTCCTCAAGGTTGGGTAAAACGGACACATTAGTCTCCCAGGTATTTCAAGTTTTTCATCGGTTTGATCCACCATCTGTCTTCAAAAGACTTTGGCGAGAGTAATTGTCAATCGAAAAGCACTCCGCATCTCAAACTGGCCATAGAAACTGTAAAAATGGAACCCCGGTGAGGACAGCGCCTAAAAATACGAAATTTAAAAAAAAACCACACTGTTCAATTGGCAAAACTTAACTCACAGAAATATGTACTTTTAAGGCATTTTTTTTTTGAAAAATGTACCTTTTCTTTATCCTGGCCATTTTTGATAAGTGTTATTTGCCAGCATGTTTTAGAACAGTTTTGATGGAGGAAATATACTTATTCCAATGGTTGATGCGATTTTCTATTGCGATTCTACCTTAGGGTTTCCGTCTAACTCGATTTTCCATGATCTCCCGAGAATCATAAATCTGGAATAAGATAAGATTGAAAATATAAAAATATTCATGTTTAGAGAATCGCTCAATGAAATTCACATATCAACTGTGAGAGCGTTTTTTTTTTGGATAGTAATAATTTGAGAATGGTTATTAAGAAAATGATGTACCTACTGAAATCAAGGTATTTCCTTTAGTTGAGGGTATTAAAGAAAGGACATTGAATCAAATTATTAAATTAGGGCTTAATTTGATTAAATCTTAGATTCAAATAGGAATAAAAATTCAATAACGGAACTCAGTTTTGCCGATCGATCATATTGAGTCAACTACAGTTACCTTTTCTTTCAAAACTACCTCATACCTGTTATATTAAACATTTATAGATTTTCATTGAGTGGACACAGTTGTTTTTAAAACAATTTTCCAATAGAAAGTTTCTATTACTTGATCTACGCAACTTTAACTGAAGGTGTACATCGCAATTCATAATTCATTGGAAATGGAATGCATACGCACTTTAAATTCTTTTTTCTACTCTGTTGATGTTTTTAGTTCAAATTTTCTTTTAAATTTAGATCAATTATCACATTATTATATTACGAAACTTTAAACTATTTTTTGTCTTTGAGGCATTTGAGGCACATAAATTCTACGAAAATCTGACTTTTTCGACTATCACATTCAAAAGGCAAAGTGTGTTTCAGAAAATATATAATAACATTATCGAGATCTTGTTGAAAAAATTCTATCGATTAAATCAAAAGGTACACGAGGTACAGTATTTTAGGCTTGAATTAAGAAATGCAATTTTTATATGATTTTGGACGGTTGTGAGAACAGCATTTTTTTCAACCAACAAATCAGCCATTTAATTTATATTAAAAATTATAACTTAAGGAAAGATGGAATGAATGATTTTTTCGAGTTTAAAAAGCTAAATCTCATGTTGAAAATTTTTTTGAGATTAATTTGCAATTTTTTTGGATTGAAATATGATTTTCAAATGTCATTCGTGAAAATTTCAATAGAAATCGTATTTTTTGGTTCGAACCTGAAGTATTGTACCTACTTCGCGTAACTTTTGATTGAGCCTACACACCTTTTAAAAACTTTTTTCATGTTTGTTATATTTTTCAGAAATCATCCTGCAAAATTTTAATATTATGTTAGAAATATCTACTGAGATATTGTATATCATTATAGTGAAAAATCATGGAAGCCTCATTTTTACGAACGGTACTGTAAGTACTTGACTATTTAAATTAGGGTTTCTCAAAGTCTATAAAATGTCCCGCTTTTTTCGTAAAATGACCTGCTTTTTTTCAAAAGTATCTTGCACCTAGATTAACCCCTCTCCCCAAGAGGATCCAAAAAAACGAACGAGGTATTTTTACACTCTACACTCAAAATTTTAAATTCAGAATCAAATAAAGATAATAAAGTATGGTTAATCAAGAGTAACAAACTGGACTATAAATTTATGCCAAAAATTCATCCCAAGTTCCAAATTCTGCTACACTTTTCCAAAATTTTCTCAATTGATCATAGAAATTTAAATTAAATAAACCCATTTCGGAGGTTCTAGTTCAATAATTCCCATAACCAAAATTGTATTCCTATTTTCGTATTTCGGATTCTGTATCCAGTTCAGGATTCTTGATTTTCAGTTGGAATAATCCTAAGAAATTACAGATGAAAAGTTGCTTTGAAATCCTGGTAGAAATTTGGATATCCATTTCATATCAAATTTGGATCAAGTTTTTCTAGATCATATCATTTTCAATATTTTGGTCAAAGATTTCCGAATATAAAAAAAATAAAAATTTGGTTTTAAATTCAAATTCGAATTTCTTCAACTTAATTTTTACACAAAATTCAAACATTTAAAACTTTGAAATGGCAATCCATAATTGAAAACTAAGATTCAGATCGTTTGAAATATATATTTTAATTCAGATTCACAATAAAGATTAAAAATACATCATATAAACAGTGAATTTCGATTGAACCTGAACTACAGAATTTAAATAATAGGTTCATAAATAAGGGCTCTTAAACTTGGCTCATAAAATTCTGATCTGGAATAAGATACGGAAATCGTATTTCAGAAAACGTATCGAAATTTGCATTAAAAAAAAGTAGGGGAGAGTGGGGTATCGTGGGCCATGGGGAAACGTGGGCCACTTTTAATATCCCAGATGTGTGTTGAAATAAAAATCTCAAACCAACTGACATCGTCGTCGCTTTGCTTGAGCATATATTTCTATATGTTGTTGACTGAAATACGCATCATATGCTTCTTTTATTTATCAAGCTAAAAAATTTAGAAAAATTGACTTACATAATTAAAAAAACACTTGCTAATTTCATCGATGGGGAACCTAAAGTGCATAACAAAAATATGCTCATACGCTTATGATCTTAGTGGAATATTTCACGTGGAAAAGGAATTTTTGATGAAACATCAATAAGTCACACAAACGCAACCAATTTGCAAATCATAGCTTGTGGGGAGTTGTGGCCCATCTTGAACCACCTATATTTTTATGTTTTTAAACACATTCAGAACTTAAAATACGTTTTTCCTATCTGTAAAGTTTTCAAGGCTCTTGAAATTTGCGAGTCATTAAATTTTTTCGAGAATTTTGAAGCTTGTCTAAGTGCCTGTTCTCCGTTTTAGAAACTTTCTTGGCAAACACTTTTTTTTTTTCAAAAGTACCATTCACTATCATTCTATGATCGAAGCAACCAGTTGTTGTGAAATGACGTGTTTTTGTCAAGCTGCTGGAAAATGCCTCGAAAATGTTTAAATAGTCAAGAATGAAAAGTATATGAAACCTTCAAACAGGAAACAGGAAATTGTGGGTTTGTACGTTATTTACGGAGGATATGGAAGCGCCCATTTATGGAAGTCCGGACCAGGACGGATGGTGATGGAATTATAGCAACTTTAAAATAACCGGAAGTCTTCATTGAAAAAGCTTGGAAAACGTTATCGTGGACATTTGGTGAGCTCGTTCTATTTTTTTTTTGTTTAAGTTAGGTCTTTATGAAGTTCAACGAAGTTTGTTCCCTTTGAAAAGGGAAAAAAAGTTTAAAATCAACTCATTTAAACTGTACTTTCAAATCGTCTACTATCAAAACAAATTAATGCAAAGCACTCAATCTATCGTAACATTGTCACTTTCATTTTCGTTGAAAATTTCGAAGCCAGATTGTCAAGTTTTGGTTGACATTTTTCATTCATTTTCTTTTTCAATGAAGAATTTTGAAAATCTCTTATAGTCCTCAGCCGAAAGTAAAGAAAAATACGACCATTTTAGGTTCTTTCAAACTAATGATTGAGACTAGTTGAAATATTTTACTATAAATTTTCAAATCGTTAGCAAAGCTTTATGAAAATCAAAATTTACCCCAGAACTCAAAATATTTGTTTATTTAGAGTGCATTTTTAAGAAAATGATAACCGATTTAAACGAAGAAATAGTGTTTTTCTGACTGATAGAGAGATTTTGTCGATATAATTCCCTAAAAACCGCATTTCAATTCCTCCCTTTTCGGTAATCGATTCAGTTGTTTCAAAATTTTTGGTTGGGCTGAGGCTTTTAACGAGTAAAACTTTCAATGTAGCCTAATAAAAGGAAATATCATTATTAAGTTCGATTATTTTCGAACTCCGCCTAGCTTACATTCGCATCGTCACTATTCAATAATGGTTTTTTTCATGATTGATCGAAAGTTTCTTGAGGATACGTATAAAGTTCAAAAGCTTAGGAGTTCTGATTTAAAGTGGTCAATTGCTTACCAAGGTGATATTCCATGCCACATTACCCTTTTCCCCATACACTCAGCGTGAGATTTGTGGAGGGATGGCGTACAGCCGGTCTCCGCAAAACAAATCATCACATGTGCTGCACTTCCTTTCCCCCTATCGACTACATGGACTTGGCCGGCGTCGTTATTGGTTCATATTAAAGATTGAGATTCTCAAAATTGGACAGTGAGAATGTATTGCTTGTTCCCAGCACCTTTCATTTGGTTCATTGTCCAATGTTGATTATCTCGAGCCAATCACGGAGTGCAACCATTATGCCATTGGCCAGGAGGGCCGTAGGTGGACCGTAGTTGATAGCAAGCTCAAGCTCAAGTACCATTCACTATCATTCTATGAAAGATGTCTCAGTAGACTGAGTCGATTTTTGTTCATTTTTGAATTTTTCAAACCCTGGATTCTTAAAAGCTTTGTCTTGGTCCATAACTCATCCATGATTTTTTGCAGAATTTTTAAGTAACGTTTATATGAGTAAATTTGAACTTTTGGGTTTGTATGGGAAAATTGAATATTTTGTACTGAAAAATCAACATCATTTTTTATTCTTCTGTGGAACCGAGCCAGCTGACAGTTTTCAATTGACATCACTGCTAGAGCCTCGCAAAGTATTGCATGAAAAGTAGCCATGCAATACCTCGCTAGGCACCCAGCAGGGATGTCAATTGAATTTATTGTTTATCAATGCGAAAAGACATACCTCTACTAAACAGCTAATAACTTTTGTGCCTAATAAGATACGATGTTACAGTCTTCGACAAAGTTGTTCAGCGGAAAATTTCCCTCAAAAAATTTATAAATTGGCACAAAAACTATCAGCTGGCTCGGTTCCACAGAAGAAACAAAATTGACGTTGATATTTCAGTACAAAATATTCAATTTTCCCATACAATCCATAAAGTTCAAATTTACTCATGTAAACGTTAATTAAAAATTCTGCAAAAAACCATGGATGAGTTTTGGATCAAGACGAAGCTTTTTAGACCCCAGGGATTGAGAAATGGCCCAAATCGACTCAGTCTCAAGCTTGATTGAATGCTTGGAATTTATATCGCTAATCTGCCTCTCATCGTCTATACATGTATATATTCCATATAGATAATTCCGAAATTTAATGAATCTCTGTCTTCATGACAAGTTAATAAGATACGATAATCGAAAAGAATAATACACTCACACGCTTTAAAAAAGGGCAAAACATCGAATCGAAAATCGAATCCGACCTACTGGCGGCTACCCACTTACCACTTGACTCTGCTCGAGATAATTTTACGATCTTGTCGTCACCGTCATAATCGTCATCATCATCATCAATAGTATCATGACCGGCAGAAGTAGCTGCAGCATCTCAAAACATGGACCAATGATCTATCAGAAGCCCCCTATCGCCCAAAGTCGTAAAAGAGCCGCCCGCCGTTGATGGTTGAGGAGAAAACTAGGAAAGTGACTTAAATTTATGCACACTTTTTCCTTTCCGGAAGGCAGGCAGCCAGGCATTCAACCAGCCAGTCAGCAGCCGGTGCGCGTCATTCGAAAGAGGTCGTAAATCGTCTCCGTGTTTCTGCTGTGTGGAAGCCGGCAAAAAGGTCAACGATTCCCCTGCAACTATCGCTGCATATTTTAAGGGCTTTTATGGGGTTTTGCTTTCCCGATTGATTTGCTGGGAGTATTGATACATTCGGAGACTTTTTTTGGTTGAATTGATGCCTTTCTGGATTTTTTATGACCTACTTATTCCAGAAACTGATAAGGTCACCGTCGTAAAAAGAGAACGAAACAATTTTGACAATTTAAACTAATTCTAATATTTTGACAATTTACAAATTCTTGTAAATTTGATAATTTGGAACTTGGAAATGATTGACAATTTTGATAATTTGACGATCTTAAAAATTTAACAATTTTGAAAAATTTTACAATTTAAATTTTTTTTTTAAATTTTGAAAATGTTGGCAAATTTAAAAATTTTGAAAATTTTGACGATCTTAAAATATTACAATGTTGAGCATTTTATTAAATTTAAAAATATTAAAAATTTTAACGATCTCAGAATTTTGAAAATTTTAGCTTTTTAAATAAATTCACATTTTTTTTAATGTTACAATTTTTAAAAATTTGACAAATTTAACAA
The DNA here is from genome assembly GCF_029784155.1 of Uranotaenia lowii. Classification (NCBI taxonomy): domain Eukaryota; kingdom Metazoa; phylum Arthropoda; class Insecta; order Diptera; family Culicidae; genus Uranotaenia; species Uranotaenia lowii. Next base: position 368,990,754 of record NC_073693.1, read on the forward strand.
TTTTGAAATTTTGTCAAATTTAGAAATTTTAGCAATTTTGACAATTTTCTATTTTTATAAACTTAGTATTTTGACAAATTTGGCAATTTTGAAAAATTTAAATAAATAACTCTCCTTATTTTGCCATAACCGAGATGAACCCTCGTTTAAAATCCATTACTACCAATTTCACAAACTTCATTATCGCCTCATCCCTTCGCTGTCATAAAATTCATTATTTTATGATTATTCATATGCACACACCGCACGGAAAGCCCTTCCGAAAAAAACGAGACTCCCCTCGTTCAGTTTTGCCATAGTTTGGAATTTAACCGCCAATTTCCCCATCTTCGTTTAGGTCAGCACTTTCCCCACCTTCGAAAGCAAGAACTTTACGTCCCTGGAGCTGCTTGGAAGGATGACCCGATGATGGTCACCGGAAAGTCTCTCCGGATCTGTCGTAAAGAACTTCCGAATGCGTGTACCTATTCTGGTTGTCTCGAAAAATGCCTGTCGTGTTTTCCCCCGTTTTTCTCTGCTCAAAATTCCATCAGCTCTTTCATCCCCCCTTTCTGCTGACCAAAAAGATGAGGCAAATGAATCCGGGCAGCACGTCGTCGTTGGGGAAGATAAAATATTTTAGCACCACCCAAGCGGCGTAAAACTTCCGTATGTGCCTTATCTCGATATTAGATTTAATTTACTACCAGCCGAGAAGCGGCGGAGGAGAGATGTGGATGCACTTTTTCGGTCCTCCCTACATATTGTCCTCGTCTACTGATGGCCATCGCATAATTTGGCAGTACCGAGCGTTCTGACAAGACAAGATCTCAACCCCTATTCTGGGGAAGAACGACTACGACGACGTGTCAAAAGGTGGAAAATCTGTTGCTCGTTGGCGCTGGCTGACTGGCTCAGAAACCACACCGAGTAGGGGGGGATGAATTTCATTTTGGACGCCCGTTTTTTTCCTTTAGCTCTCTCCTTCCACAATCAAGCTCACAATCACCACATCTGTTGCATTCTTATGGGCGCGCATAAACTGAAAAATTAATTCACGCTCACGATTTCGATGGGGATTATGGCTAATGCAATGCGATAGGAGGGTTGTTTCCCCCGTTTTTTCTCGATAAAGGGAAAGAATTGAGTGGAAAGTAATTGATGCCCCGGCCCTGTGATGACTTAATGCTTGGGTATAAGGTTTTTGGCTCTAAAATCTACAGGCAAGACGTGAGATTTTTCTTTAATTAAGAAACTTTTCACAATAATTTATTTTAAGTTGATTCTTCTTTATATTTTTTTTAATGAAATTAGGAACTATTATTATTGAATCTTTCGTTATGTTTTTCAAAACATCAGTATGCTTTTAGGACTAACATTAAATGTATAAAACAAATGTTCGATTGATGTTTCCATACAGTTTTCCGAAGTCTCATCTCGTTGGAATCAAAACAAAATGTGAGTTGTTTGTGTTTAATTCCTTCCATAATGTTTTAAAGTCATTCAAACTTTTGCGTAGTTGGAAAACCTTTTTCAGTTAACAAAGACGAGCGAAACTTTTCAAATGTCTCACCATCCACAGTATCCGGAAGTCATAAAATAGCCGGCCACAAAAAAGGGACCGAAACATTTACCCATCTCCTGCCCTGAAAGCAGGAAGCCAAACATCAAAAACATGTTCCACATTATTAGCGTATCACTCTCTGGAGGATGCGTTCGGACGTCGACGTCGGGACGCAACCCATAAGCTGGCTGGCCGGCCGGCATCGCTTCTTTTCGACCCCATTCTCTTACGGTTATGTTGGTTGTGCTATGATTATTTCCGGCAGCAGCAGCGCAAAAAGGCGAGAAGGAGTCGGATTTCTGCCGCCGGGAATGGGCCATGGGCCGTTTATCATCTCCGGAGTTTTCCGGACCCAAGCAACTAACTTACTAATAACATACATATGACTACGCTCTCTGGATGTCTGGCTGAAATACCTACAGTCTCATGTTTCCTGACTGGGCGGGTTGTCTGGCTGGACCGAATCCCTTTTGGGCCAAAGGGGACGTAAGAATGCTGGACTAAAAGCAAAAACAACGAAAGAAGAACATGGTTTCGAGGTTGGAGGTTATGTTATGTCTGTTACACATTAGGAGAAATCGAGTCGTTACTCTTCATCTACTTTGAAAGGAAATTAGGGAATCTGAACCCTGATTGCTGATTTTTAAATCTAATTTAATTTCTAATTTCTCCAGAATTTTAAATCCATTTCAAAATTGGGTATTCCTTAATTCTAATTTCAATTTTTTAACTTAAAAAAATACAACCGTACTTTCATAGTCGGATGAAACTCAAACAAAACTCAATGTTCCTCATGTATAGATTTCTCAATGACTGATTCAAAAAAATCCTGTGCTATATCCCACAACTTATTAAAAAATAACAAAAATGACAAAAATGACAAAAATGACAAAAATGACAAAAATGACAAAAATGACAAAAATGACAAAAATGACAAAAATGTCAAAAATGACAAAAATGACAAAAATGACAAAAAAGACAAAAAAAAACAAAAAAAAACAAAAAAAAAAAATTACAAAAATTACAAAAATGAAAAAACCACAAAAATGACAAAAATGACAAAAATGACAAAAATGACAAAAATGACAAAAATGACAAAAATGACAAAAATGACAAAAATGACAAAAATGACAAAAATGACAAAAATGACAAAAATGACAAAAATGACAAAAATGACAAAAATGACAAAAATGACAAAAATGACAAAAATGACAAAAATGACAAAAATGACAAAAATGACAAAAATGACAAAAATGACAAAAATGACAGAAATGACAAAAATGACAAAAAATGACAAAAATGACAAAAATGACAAAAATGACAAAAATGACAAAAATGACAAAAATGACAAAAATGACAAAAATGACAAAAATGACAAAAATGACAAAAATGACAAAAATGACAAAAATGACAAAAATGACAAAAATGACAAAAATTACAAAAATGACAAAAATGACAAAAATGACAAAAATGACAAAAATGACAAAAATGACAAAAATGACAAAAATGACAAAAATGACAAAAATGACAAAAATGACAAAAATGACAAAAATGACAAAAATGACAAAAATGACAAAAATGACAAAAATGACAAAAATGACAAAAATGACAAAAATGACAAAAATGACAAAAATGACAAAAATGACAAAAATGACAAAAATGACAAAAATGACAAAAATGACAAAAATGACAAAAATGACAAAAATGACAAAAATGACAAAAATGACAAAAATGACAAAAATGACAAAAATGACAAAAATGACAAAAATGACAAAAATGACAAAAATGACAAAAATGACAGAAATGACAAAAATGACAAAAATGACAAAAATGACAAAAATGACAAAAATGACAAAAATGCCAAAAATGCCAAAAAATGCCTAAAATTGACAAAAAATGACAAAAGATGACAAAAAATGATAAAAAATGACAAAAAATGACAAAAAATGACAAAAAATGACAAAAAATGACAAAAATGACGAAAATGACAAAAATGACAAAAATGACAAAAATGACAAAAATCACAAAAATGACAAATATGACCAAAATGATATAAATTACAAAAATTATAAAAATCACCAAAAAAAGACAAAAATCACAAGAATAACAAAAATGACGAATATGAAAAAACAGAAAAAGGGACACAAAATTACAAAAATTAACAAATTTACAAAAGCGATAAAAATGATTTCAATTCCAAAAATTGCAAATAATACGAAAATTACAAAATTAACAATAATGGCGAAAATTACAAAAACGACAAAAAAAGTAAAAAAAAAACCATTGAAAGAAAAAACGTTCGTACTGTTTGTCTTTTGCTTATAACTTTAACATTCAAATGCAAGAAATTTTCGAATTTTTTCATCTTTATTATGGGATTTTTTCTTTAGCATTTGCCTTTTGCTGTTCTGGAACTGGTTAATAAATTACTTTGAACTTTGAATATTGTCTTTCATTTTTAACCAGAACAGTTTATTTAGTCTGGAATGATTAAGAATTGGAAAGCTGGAAAGATTTTTTGCCGGCAGTGTCAAAAGTGGATGAGATTGTGAAGTTTTAAAGAAATATTGTGGTATAATTTTTTAAGATGTTTTTTTTGCATTTTCGAACGGTTCCTCAATTTCTTTTTTAGAAGTTTTCAAAAATTTGTTTGAAACATTACCAAAATGCACAATAAATACTTAAGAGTGTCATTCAAACATGAAAAAATAATAAATTTGTTCAAAATTACTTAACCTTTATCAAAATTTCAATTCGATGCTTTTTCCGGTAAGTTATTGATTATTCCAAACGATGTATCTCATTCTGAATTAGAAATTTGCTGAAAACTAAGTTTTAAGTGTTCTAGAAGACAAATTTGAAATTAAATCATCCGAAGCACCAAAAAAAATGGAATACTAATTGAAGTTTCGGACAAAAGCACAGAAATAGAATACATAAAATATAACATCAGATTGAACATGATATTAAATCCGAAATCTAAAAATAGTTTCAGATCAAATTAACAATTAACCATTATTAAAAATTGTTTAGCAAAATGATAATAATCGGTCATTTTTAATCATTTTTTTTTCGGGGCCTTTTTTAGGCTTGCATTATTGTTTTTAGCAAATAAAAAATCGACGTATTGATTTACCTTGAAAACATTTCGATCCTCATTGGAACTTCTTCGATGACTGAAAAAAGGTTTATTTAGTTGATTTTGCGTATTACAATTTATGTTTTCTTACCGAAAAATGCCGTTTTCTTATAAAAGTCGTGTCTTTTGATATGGTTTCCTAATGATTTTAGTTAATTTGTATTTTTTTAGTTTTGAGGTGTGACTCCCCGAAAACCAAATCCCCCGTCGAGTTGTATATCACAAATCATACAATTTTATACGATATGTTCAATTTATCATTAAATGATTATTGATTAAAAAAAATGATAAAAATTGAAATAAGGAATTGCAAGTTTTATTGTTAATAATGATAGCACGAAGCAAAAATTAATTCAGATAAAATTGCGCATCTAAATTTAACTTTGAAGTTGTTACTTTGAACCATTTTCAGAACTTTTCGAAGTTTAATCAAAAAATGTTGATCGATTCAAATATTAAATTTAAAACAATGGTAATAAGTAAATCATTTTTAAATTTTCAAGCGCTGATTTCATAATTTAAAATATCAAGTTCTGAATATTTTTTCGCCATCAATTGAAAAATTGGGCCCTGGAAAAGTGAAAAGGATAAAAAATACATTCAATGTTTTTCTGATTAAAATTTCCGATATATAGGCTTCCAAAAAAAGAGTTTGTTTATGATATTAAAAATTTATAATTAAAGATCATAGTTATACTTATTTAAAAAAATGTTCAAATATTCATATAAAGACTATATGTAAAACATGGTGAATTTCTTTAAACATAAATACAATTCATGGAGATGAAAATAAGATATATTTAATGATTGATTTTTAAGAATTAGACGTCCTTAACTCGAATCTTTTGTCAAATTCCTTTTTGTTAATAAAGCATGGATCACTACAAATCTAGACGCGTTAAAATGGGTCTATCTCGGAGCTATTTAAACGAAAAAAAAAAATGTTTTGTAATCAAAATGTAGAGTTTTTATTGCACTTCAAAGGAAAAATAATAAAAAAAATATTTCGATGTTTTTTTGATAAAATTTCGAATTTTCCGTCTAGAACCACTCATCAAAGTTTGTACACCCTATTCACTGACCTCAGCGGCCATTTTGTTCCACAATCTCTTCATCTCTGTTGCTTCCCGAGTCGTCCTACCATTCTTCTTCAACTTCTGCTTGACAATTGCCCAAAATTTTTCAATAGGGCGGACTTGAGGGCAGTTTGGTGGGTTGATGTCCTTTTCGACAAAATCCACCCGTTGGCCCAATACCACTGTAGTACCTCCTAGCTGTAGTGGCAGCATGCCAAATCTGGAGAAAACTTTACTAGTCCTTTGTGAGATCTAATGTACGGAAAAAAAACCTATTTCAGCCACTCCTCCTTGTTCATTTCGGAGTCCATGGTCTTGTTTTTCACAAAAACCGGGGTTTTTCGTCCGCAGCTGCAAAAACCTTGCAAGATCAAACACTATCTTGCCAACTTATCGGCAAAAACGAATAAGAACTTAGCGTGGACATCACTCCAACCAGTGCACCACTTTATGAAATTTTTGGCCAGGAAGCTGCCCAAAATCCATCTTCACATACGTTTCGTCATCCATGAGGATGCATCCGTCGTACTTCGTTGGAATGTTGTTGTATAACTTCCGGGCACGTCCTTAGGCTACTAAATTCTGCTTCAATGTCCGGTTTGGTTGCTTACTGGTCCGATAGGATCGAATTCCATCGCGTAGACGAATTCTGCTGACGGTGCACCGGTCGGCGTTGAATTTCTTGGCAATTTCATAGTCCGACTATTCTGTGTTTTCCTTGATCGTTCTCAACACCTTCAAATCCAGTTCCTGATCCTTAATTCCACTATAACGCTTGGTATGAACCTGCCGATCTATAGTACGCATCTCACAGACCCGTTGGAGAACGCTACACACGGTTGATTTGACCATTTTTAACGATTTCGCAATTTTTTTTTTAACCCGACCACGTCGGTTTTTAACGTGAGTGTCCAAAATTTATTTTCGTCGCGCGGCTTCCATCACGTGTAACTTTTTTGAAACAAAACGATTCGTAATGAAATTTTCAGCACTGATAGAGGAAACATTTCCGAACAAAGTACTGTCAAAACATTCCAGATCCAACAACATTCCAGATATAACAACATAATAAACAGTGCGTCCAGATTCATGGTGATTCATGTTTTATCGCGTGCATAAGTTAAATCAAATTTGAGTGAAATCAACCACAAAATACATAAAACGTGATGATGATAAACAATGATTTTAAAAGGTAAAATTCTTTAAGTGTTATAAAATTATATAGATATCGCTAGGAGTCTTTTGGCATTTTTTTTAATAGGTTTTAGTTCATTCAGCAAATTTGTTGAAGACGGTCAAACGATTTGTTATTGTGCTTTGAAAAATATCTGAGATTCGATTTGGTATAAGACTTTTTCCAAAATTCTTAAATGACAAGAGTTTTGACGAATTTTGAAAAAAGATTCGCAAAAAGTAAACGAGAAGAAAGCTGTTTTAACTTTTTTCGCAGAAATCAAAATTACTTGCGGTATTCGGGAAATTTAATCGTTTTTGTTCGTCAAATTTTTGGAATATTTTATAGTTTTGTTGAAAAATTCCGAAATGTGTCGAAATTTGGTAGATGATTTTTTCATATTTCCAGAATTTTTTTTATTCAAAAACGTAACTAGATAGCGATGAAAAAAAATATTTGAATATTTAAGTTCATGGCACCCAAATTCCTTGCAAATCCGAAAAATTTGAGTTTGCCTTGTGTAATTCATCAAAACCCTATTGAATTTAGCTGAGCATTTAACAGAACAAGAATCACAGATTGACAGCCAACGAGCCAATTCCCAAATCCCGTTGATTTTATACCGAAAACAACTTCTTTGTTTCTTAACTTTTTTCTCTCAAGGTAGATTTTGGAGCTTTGGATTTTTTGACGCACCAAGGTATTGCTCGGTTTTTAGATAGCTTGAAATTGAAAGCCCGATTTTATCAGGATTCGTGCCTTGAAAAATCTAATGTTTGTTTCATGGCCTTTCGATATTTTTGGTTTTTCCAATTCAATCTCATGAATTTTGAAATTGAAAGAACAAAATAAATGTTTTGAATACTGGAAATAAAGTCAAATATTTGAATGACTCGTATTTTATGAAAATAAACAATCTATCGTAGGAAAATGAAGAGGAATTGAATTCAATTTGAGAAACTCTGTTGTAGATTAGCTTAGCTTAGCTTAGCTTGATTGACTACTCACATCCACCTTGAATCATTGAACTCGAAATGCACTTTAAGATGTTTTGATAAAGAATTTAAAAGTATTTCAATATAGTCGGTGATTGATTCCTAAATTTGGTTTAAATACAAGTCAATACATTTCGGATTTCAAGATCGCAGGCGTGGCTCAGTAGAACGAGTTCCACATCGCCAATGGTTGCTACTCCGTGATTGACCGAGGCCATCAATTTTGTTCAGAGGTCAAATGAACGGAACCTGGGATTGGCTACACATTCACAATGCACAAAACTGATGCTCTCTCTTTGAACATCAATAACGGCGCCGGCCACGTCCTAGTAGTCAATAGATAGGTTTGAAAAAATTAGAAAGGGATGAAAGAACAACTTTGTGCTTAAGGACCGAGGTCACCTCTGCATCCTTGCAAAAAATTTGGTTGGGAATGTGTGGGAAAGGAAATTATAAGGAAACACTTTTGACTAGTGTTCAGCAGTGGCTATCATCAATTTTTTCTCCTGAAATATATTTTTATTTATTAGAACATTTAAGCGAAATAAGAAACAACAATTTTGAATGGTGATTATGACTAATACACATTCGAAGTCAATCGTATACACTTGATTTCCATCTTCATCTGTATCTATAATAGTTGTTGCTCACATAATTCGAAGTTCAAAATGATATTCGATCTGATGTTCTAAATCATATTTATGTAGGAATATAAAAACGTATGAAAGGTGTAAAAGTCCAAAAGTTCAAATCTTTTGGAGAAAAATTCAGAAAGAGATTGAAAAAAAAAGTGAATTGAACCATTGGAGAAATCTTGAACCATTGGAGAATCACATATAAAAACAATGTTAATTTTTTAGCAATTTTGATTGAAAGATTCATGAACGACTTCCACCATTTGATCAGAAACATTAAGAATTAACTTGTGTCTTGTTTATAATTTAATCATAATATACATGAAAAGTTTTGGACATTTGAATAAAAAAAATGGATGGGAAGTAATTCCAAACAAGCTATTGAATAAGTTAATCCAAGTTTAGGTTTGATACAAGAATAAAATTTATTTTTTAACCAAAAAAGGGATCAATTTAGTAATTTTGAACTGATTAAATTAATATTTTGAATTTGTAAAATAACGATTGGTTTCAAAATATTTAAAATTATTCTATAAAAAATACAAAATGTTTTTTACGACATTATTAATGTGGCCCGAACATTTGTGAATAATTTTTCACATTGAAAACATTGTAGTATTTAGGTAAAATTTACAAGTTTTGATCAACTTATTATAAAAAAAAAATGGGAATACTTAGCTTAAACGTTTTCCGGATGCCAAACATCAATGAATGACTCCGAAGGTTTCATCCCCAATTAGTATGAGTGGCCGACAGCATTCCAGGAAGACAGGACAAATCATCTTTTGAAACCTCTTGAAGACCTTGAGACCTCTTGAAAAATGTTCCGTCCTGTAGGGCTGATACCGGAAAACCTTCGGAATTGACTTGAAATTAACTTCACAAAAATTTAAAATGATTTAAACTTGGATTTGAACGGCCTCGAAAATTTTCTTTAAAAGTAAAACACATCTGTCATCGACGGCCACAGCCTACCGACTTTGAGAAACTCTGTTGTAGATTCATTATAAATTATGGTATCGATTTTTTTGTTGAAATATCAAAATACTCTGCTCGATATCGGTAGGAATACACATCATTAAATTTTCTAAATTACAATCTCAAACATGTTGTGAACGGTTGCTCTTTTCAAACCAACCGGAAGCAGAAGTCGGAATAGATTCACCTGAATAAATGATGACCATCAGAAGAACGAGGAGCGATATCATCGTTCTAGACGTAACTGCACTTGTGTACTTGAACAAACATCTCTGAATCATCATCAGCATCATCATCATCGTTGTCGACGTCAGCATCATCACTGTACGTAGTTAGGTTAGGATCACCATTCTCATCATCATTCAGCAGCATAAGAGATAAGAAGCTGTGTTTGATAGGGTGAAGGAGCCAAAAATTGTGGGTTATTAGGGATTTTGTGAGAGTATCAGAAAGACAGCCGGAATGTTGCTTTTACCCTACACACCATTACTGGATCCAGAGAGTCTCATTTTTCGCAACAATAAGTCTTGTTGGGTAAGAACTTGAATGTTGCTGCAGCCAGCTTCTGATGCTGATGCTGTTTCTGCTCCTGTTGTTATTCTAGTGGCATTGTTTACTTATTGTTGTAGTAAACTCTGTACTGGGCTCAGCTTACACATGTGATGTGGATGTACCCAAGCTTGGGAAAGTTTATGAGCAGGATTAATTCTGCTTCTCTTCCGACTTGCAGGGAAGGACCACACGGTTTGTTTACTTCTAGGAAAAAAGGGGGGATGCACTGAAGGGTCGGAACAAAAGGCTACGTTTACAACACAAATGTATGTAGTTTGATTATGATAGTTGAAAGGAATTTCCTCCGGACCGGTTTCTGGTTCTGTCTGGTTATCGTTTTCATTTGTATCTGTCGGATGCTAAATGATTCAACCGGACATGGTAAACCGATTAAGCGTTCCTCGATTTTTGTTTGTTATCAGGAAGGTTGGAAAGTTCCCTCGAAGGTGGATTTATATTAATGAAATTATTGAAAATTTAGAAGAAAAAAAACAATCCTTTCAGTTGATTCATTATATTCCAAAATTCTTAAATACATTTCTGAAATGATTTTTCTTCTCATTTATTTATGAATTTTGAATGCTAACAATTCAGATTTTCAATATGAAAAAAGATTAAAAAAACATAAATAATTTCATTCAAGCAGCAGTTGATCTCTTTTTTAAAAGAAGTCAGTAGCACGAATGAATCCTGAAATATATTAAAAACGACTTCGTCTGGCCGAATTTAAAGAAGTGAATTGCATTTCCTCCCTATCGCCTCAAGGAGGGGAGTTGAAGGCACTCTACACGAATAACGACTTGGATAATGCCTCGTGGCTAATGGGAAAACGAATAAAAATTATTGTCTCCGGTATGAAATAAAAAGAAATTTTCTCTCGAATAAATGCTCGTTAAAGTCCGGAAGAATGAAGTCATCACTTTGTTTTTAGGTATAATTTCTTCTCAAAAATAAATTTCCTTTTTTTTTCCTTCTCAGGTTCAATTCCCTTGGGGAAAATGGAAAAAACGGTCTGGAAAATGCAAGTTGCCTCTGAATTTGTGTTTCAGCCTGTGGGAACAATGCATTTCGTTTGAATTATGTGCATAATTTACGACCACATTTGGGTGAGAACTTTCCAGTTAGTAGCAAAGTGCGAAATAAAACATCGAAAGCTGCAAACAAACAAAATAAATCGATTTTTGAGAAGATCTTTGGCTCAGGGCAGCGTTTTTTTTATGAATTTCAGATCAATGGAATAAAATAAAATAACAAATTTCTTTAAAAAAAAAAGTGATATAATCATCTTCTGTAACATTTAACTTAATTACATACAAACTTCAAGAGGAAAAATAGAAACATTTAAACGAAGACTTTCCCTCATCAATTTAGGCTAAAAGACCCGCATATTTATAATTCTCAAATTGAACTCTTTTCCTGTCTTTGATACCGGTTATCATATTTTTATTATTAAAAATGAAAGCATCCAACGGGAACCAATTTGAAGAAAAAAATGAAAAGACAGCAAAACGAAACATCTGCCAACATGTTGCTCAACTTTGATCTCCACCATTTGATTGCAGTTGAATTTCTCATGCGTTGCAGATTCAACAAACCCAACCAAACACGAATCAAAAAAGTGAGAATTCCAACAGATGACAATGTACGAATGTACGCACCTCTGCACATGCTTTAGTTCCAATGCAGTCAAAAAACGGAAGAATGTCTCAAACATTTTTGCATGGTAAAAATTTTAAAATGTGCTACAAGTGTCAAAATTGCTACCACCTTTTTCCCAACACGATTGAATTTGTTCTAAGTGAGCAAAAGTTGGAATAAAAGTGAAGATGATTAATTCGATGAAGTTAAGGAATTTGAGAATTTTTCAAGCTCAAATCTGAAATATCAATAGAGGAAGAGATAAAAAAAAAGATAAATTTTTCTAACTGATTCATCTCGCTAAATAATGAACTAACCAGTCTTCATTTCAATCGGGATGAAAAGCTGCCCACCCATAAAATAAAAAAATAAAAAATACGGTGGTCAAATCGTCCGCAAAGTATTTAGTGGGAATATATTTTAAAAAATTTAGTAATGAACAGCAAAACGAACTTTTCAGTGGTCATCTGGCAGGTTGATTACCAACCAACAACTTTTCGTTGACAAGTCTCACTTGTATTTCCCGGAAATAAACAAGGAGAAAAAGTTGAGGAATTTAATGTCTAGTACTTGAGGACGCTAACGATCTATGGAAACTGCAAATCACTCAGTGTTTCATAATGATGAATAGATAAACTTAAAACGAAAAAATGTTTTAAAATGTATTGCAACTTCACTAAATGCAAATAAAAAAAACTCAACAGATAAAATACAAAGGATGCTTCACTACTAGAAAAACAATAAAAATTACTGTCAGGTTATTTGAAAAAAAAAACAACGCTAGTAACCGTTAATAGTAATAGTGGGAGAAGTAGGCATTAACTTGACAGCAGTGTTTTTTCTCCGTTCGCGGAAATTTCAATTCAATGTTACTTTGAGTAGTAGAACTAAAGAATATATTTTATCAAAGCTGTTACCAGATGGCCGAATATGTATTATATCGTAAGTGATACGAAAATTTGCGTGTTTTGCTGTGTTTTTCGGAAGCCATATGCTTGGGCGTGCGTTGTTATGCTTTGTTGTGCTAATACGCAATATTTGATCTTCTGTAATTGGAGATGGATCGAATCTTCTCCTGGGTGGTCTATATTCCATATAAGTGCAATTTACAGTGAGCGAAATAAGAATAGCACCACTATGTGTTTTGCTTGTTAAAATATGAATGATTGAAAATTACGAAAATTTTCTTCCACAGATTGTTCTGAATTGCTTAACGGATAAATCAAGCATAAGTTTACTTTTTTTGGACGTAGCAATTGGCGTTGAGGACCAAAAATGTGGAAAAGGGGTGCGAAATAAGAATAGCACCACTTGAGTTTTTCCAACAAAAACTAGATTATTTGTCAAAATTTACCGTGTAAAAGTGAATAATAATGCTTCTACGAGTTATTTGAATAGATTACTGCATTTTAGGAGTTTTCCAGAATTCCAAAAATTTTCAAAGGTTTTAAAATGGTGGTTTTAAGAGATGCACCTCTAGCGTTAAGGAATTTGATATTTGAGCTATAAAACTTTATCAAACTGCTTGATTTCTTCAATATCATTCATAAGTATGATGCAAAATGATGAAACATAGATTTGAGGCTGAGTTTGAATCCAAAAAGTTCCAAAAGGTTGAAATTCAAAAATACTAATGTTTTTTAATAATCAAACACTATTTCTCTAGTTTTCAGTCATAGATGGCAGCACTATCTTGCCATTAAACCGAATTCATGCTCATTTTCGAATATCTGGGATAAATTAGGGAGTGCTGGACGATTTTGGTCAAGAAATAAATACATGTACCGTGTGAACGCTTTGGTAATTCTAAGATCACTAAATCCAAAAAAATAGAATTGCATCAAGGTCACTAAAATTGAATTTTTTGGACTGATCATCAGAATAAAGTTATACTTTGCGATGGAACTTGATGGACCAGACGGCTAGTAGTATTCTTGGTATTATTTGCAATTGAATCGGAAGTTGAGATAAGCAGGAATTTTGGCGGTTGTACATTTTTGTGCTGGTGATTCTTTTGCAAATCCGGAAAAGCTTTCTGCAGCGTGAACTTTCACAAAACTGTGATGCGAAAATACCTCAAAATGATGAATATGGGCCTAAATAAACCTGGAAAATCAATATTGAGACTAAATTTGGTTTTAACTGCAAGATAGTGCTGCCATCTACGACTTGAAACTGGAAAAAAGTGTGGTTTACTGAACAAAATCAAAGTTTTTTATTTCCAACCTATTTTTTTCCGATTCAAAGTTAATCCCGAATGTTTGTTTCATCATTTCACGTCATTTGAATGAAGAAAGTAAGTAGTTTGGAAAAAAAATTATAGCTCAAATATCAAATTCCTTAACGCTAGAGGAGCATCTCTCAAAACCCCCTTTTAATACCTCTAAAAACCTTTGGAATTCTGGAAAACTCCTTAAAATGCAGTTATCTATTCAAATAACTCGTAGAAGCATTATGATTCACTTTTACACAGTAAATTTTGACAAATAATCTTGTTTTTGTTCAAAAACTCAAGTGGTACTATTCTTATTTCCCCTTCACCCTTTTTTCACAATTTTGGTCCTCAACGGCAATTGCTTCGTCCAAAAAAGTAAACTTATTCTTGACTTATCCGTTAAGCAATTCAGAACAAACTGTGGAAGAAAATTTTCGTAATTTTCAATCATTCATATTTTTACAAGCAAAACACATAGTGGTGCTATTCTTATTTCGCTCACTGTAGTTGAACATGTGTTTATTAGAAAAGTGGATTGTCGCTTTGAGTAAGTAAAAAAGGGTATTTGTTCAATAACAAATGTTGAGGAATATGAATTTTTGTGCCTTAAGAAAAAACGTGATTGATCAAGGAAAATTTAAAGAAGGTAGTGCCAAGGCAGCCTTGCTCTAGTATTGGTACAGGCTGTGACGTCACAATCACGAAAAATCTGTTATTTTACAAGAAAACTTTTCTTTTTCGATGATAATTCGAAGAATCTGCTGGAAATTTTACACTTTGAAAATATGTTATTGTAGAAGGATTCTTGCTCTTCAAGATGGGTGAATAAAAAGTTGCATTATAGAATAATTTTTCTTTACAAAAGACCATCGTACGTAGATCGAAAAAATTGTGGATTTTCACCACTGAAATTTGCAAAACTTTAAAATTAGTTCGAAGTCTTCCATGAAAATGTTCAAGTCAGTGCAGTATAGGCTCCTCATTATAAAAAAAGTGATCAAAACACAAGTTTTTATACAAAACCACAATCTTTTATTGGCATTTTAATAAACTGGGTTAACAATCATGAATTGATGTTAATTATTCTATATAAGAATTGTACATGGTAAACCGGTTGGATTAAAATCATTACAATAAGTTGAACACTCAATATCTACCAGCTAGACCTTTTCAAAGCTGATATTTTTTTTCATTTTTGCACGTTTTAGCTCCAAGCCGACATTGCATTCAATAATAAATTAAGAAAAAAACATATTGCAATCTTCAAAGTTTAAAAAAACTTCATTACATAGTGAAATAGAGGCCTAACAACAAAATCTAAATGAAATTGGAATTCGATTTCGTTCTAAAACGTGTTTTTCTTGGAAATTCCTACCATTCTCACATAAATTTTCGATACAATCGTTTTTGTGACGTCACAAAAAAAATCCAATATGGCTCTCGACACTACCTTATTTAAATATTCCTTGGTGATTGATAAAGCATGTTGTGGTTTGCTGTGATTAATTGAAATGTAAATTGAAAGAAAAAGAAAACCCGGGAGTCCATGGCGAACAACGGGAAGACCACTAGAAGAGAATAAAATATTGTGTGTGTCATCACTCTCGGTAGACGTATGATTTTGGTGAGGTTGTATCATATTTGAATTTGCCAATCCTAAATTCCTATATTTTACTCTTACAATGCCCACCTGAAACAGCTTTATGGGTCGTATGAGCTTGTTTTGCTGATCTTCCCAACCATGATACATGTCTTGTCGCGGTACCACACTGATCTTCAGAAGAAACTCTCGAAATGTGTTTCGAAACCAGGTTACATATTTTGGCATCTCATATTGGTAATGATTAAAAGTTTTACCTTGTGTATCAGCCAATGCAAGATCTGTGTAGTCTCCCCATGCTATGTTGTGCTAACTGCTAGCTGTTTTAAAGTTGTTGGTTGAATCTGATAATTTTCAAATAAAATCCAAGATCTGGATATTCAAACAAAAACTAAAATTGTTTTGCAATCATGATTTTTCATATTCTAGTTATTTTTATTGATTTGGGCTATTCCAAAAACACTTGTAATTCATCCTATTAAGGTATTTCAATTTTTGGTTTAAGTAAGAGGAATCCATATCACCCGTTTAACAAGCAACAAGAAAAATTTTCCAAGTTGAAATGCTTTTTAATAAATTAAAAAAAAAACATAGAAATAAATTTTAACAAGACATGAATTCATAATCAAAACCTGTTCAAACGAAATAGTTTTCTTCAATACGTAATGTAATGCGAACCAGTATTTTATAACAAACTCAAGCTTAAGAGCGTTTTTTGACGACAAAAAAGTTCCTTCCAAAAAAGTCAAGTATCAAATGATTGAATGAAAATTGAAGTCCATGGTTAGAACTGTTTTAAGATTTTTTACAGCATTTTTTTTCTCTAAAAACCAAGAAAAAAACCACTCCAGACTAAAATTACTATATCTTGCTTGTTTTCCGGCCAATTTTTAAAAATGTTATGATTTATAGCAGCACACTAAAACCGGGAAAAATCAAGAGAAAATTTTTACTAAAAATTTTATATAGACGTGAATTATATTTCTTTGATAAAAATTTGAAAAAAGTTTATGCGTGTTTCCATTCTACAATGTTCACTTTTTTACCAAATGTTAGCAATTAAAGCCATAAATGTTCGAAAATCTAATTTCAGAATTCAAATTTTGGATTCAGAATTGATATACAAAAATTTGATTCAAAATGTAGGCTCAGTATAATTCAAATTTAGATTCTCAATACAGATTTTATCAAGAATTCAGATTTAAGAAGCTCGAATCAAGTTCTCTGTAATCATGTATTCAGAATTCGGACTGAAGGTGCAGATGAATTCCTTAAAATTGATTCTGGTAAAAGTTTGAGATTTTAAGTTTTGAAATCGGACTCTAAATTAAATTTCAAAATATAGAAATATATCAAGCTTGAGATTCTGAATTTTGACTCATTATCTAGATTTCATAAACTCATTTTAGAATAGAAATAAAACCAAAATTAAGAAATTAGTAATCTAAATCCATAATTCAGTAACCAGTACTACGATTAGATGGTGACTGACCACGAAGATTAAAATCCTCTTCAAATAAATGAAAATAGAATAGAATAGTACTATGGTTTCAGAAATAGTTATTCAAACAATATTCGAAAATCATAAATCCATATTCAGAATCAATTAAAAAAAACATTAGTAATGGTATTGATTCAATTGATATTTATCTTAATTTTTTGATTTGAGGAACAGAATTGTAAATTAAAACTCAAAGTTTGAATTGGCAATTGAATTTTGAATCTAATATCGACATCTATGGATCAGGTTGGTATTTCAAAATTTAAGTTATACTTTTCAAACCCAAGTTTAAAAAAGTAAAATACTTTAATTTATTAATTTAAATCTCTAATTTATCGTCAGAATGATTTAAAAAATTTCAACTTTGTTCATTCTTACGATTTTTTATAATTTGAGATTGATATTTTTTCAAATGCACATAACTTTAAACTCCCCAAAGCAAATAACAGCATTTAATTTTTTCCAGGTTCCACCTGTATCATCCAATGTTTGACAAAATATATAACTTTTCCTTTTGATGTTGTAGATTGTAAGACATTATAATGGGCTTTGCCTTTTTTTAGAGTTATGGAGGAAATAATGGCAATAGATCTTTATTATTGTGCCCCTTTCTAATAAATCCAACATGATTTTTTCGACGAATTCGTAAAGATTTTCAATAAAATACCTTAAACTTTATTATATCCCTCCGCAGTTTAAAAATGACAAAATATTAACATTTGAAATATTGTTTAGATATTTTCACGAAAAAATCTTCCCTCGGAAAATGTATTTTCCTCACAATAATTTAAAATATTTCAGAAACCTTTGAAATCCAAAAATGTTTTATTGACAAATGGAAGTTTCGGTTCTGATTAGTTGAACGCACTTTGAAGGCTCCCAGAGAATTTGAGATCCGGAACGTCAGCTTAGATGTGCCACATGATATAACAATGTGGTTTTAAAAGATGAAATGCAAGGCTTCAAAATTTTATGATGACGTCCAAAAGATTCAAATTATGAAATAAAGAAGTTACGGTAAAAAAAACAGTTGTCAATGTTGGAAAAAGTTGTTGTCAAAGTCTAAGACGAGGGTGACATTTTTCGTTGAAGAAATGGGATACTGGAATTATTTTCTAACGCTTTTACATTTCAACATTTAAATAATTTATTGTTTATTGTTTATTGTTTATTGTTTATTGTTTATAAAAAATTAAATCATCTGACATAGTTGTCTTAATGATAATCTTAATACTAAGTTTACAGAAATCGTACATCTAGTCACTATTGATTGTTTCTCAATTGATCACGAAGGTTACATTCAATCAGGCGTTTAAAGGTTGCAGTTGAGACATTAAAATCAAACAGAGCGTAGTAGCGTACTTCTTGTTTCCAGTGAAAGCCAGTCACGATGTCGGAGAGCTCTTTCTGGTGCATATATATTGCATCGAGATAATATCCAGGAACAGTCGATTTCATTGCGAAGAATCTTTGCCATGAACAGTGATTGACCGATGGTATGACGATTTGACAGCGTCTGAAGCCCAAGCAGAGCACAACGTATGCACATACGGCGGCAGGTTTAAAGGGTTCTCCCAAGGCAGCTCCCGAAGAGCATAACGGACGAATTTACGTTGAATCGCTTCAAAACGCGCTACCCAAACAGCTTCATAAGGCCACCACACCAGGTTTGCAGATTCTAAAATTGAACGCACCAGACAGCAATATAGAGCTCGTAAGCAGATAGGATCTGTAAACTCTTTACTCAAACGTATGATAAATCCCAGCATTCGGTTGGCCTTTTCAAGTGTGACACAGTAATGACGCTTAAAAGTCAGGTGACTATCCAAAACAATGCCCAGGTCCTTTATTTGATTTACACGTTCTAAAACTTCGCCTTGTATGTTATAGTCGTACATGAAAGGATTTTTCTTCCGTCCGAATGTTATGATACAGCACTTAGAAATGCTCAAAACTAGTAGGTTTCCAGCGCACCAATTTACTACGGTATCGATAAATTGCTGTAATATATGACAATCGGATAAACTGTTTATGACCAGAAAAATTTTCAAATCGTCTGCGTACAGGAGTACTCCGCATCCAACAAGCAGCAAATTTATGTCGTTACAGAATAGTGTGAACAATAGCGGGCCCAAGTTACTACCTTGTGGTACCCCTGAAGTTGGGATGAAATCTACAGATTCTGATGATCCAATTTTAACGGCTAGACGACGATTAGTTAGGTAGCTTCTGATCCATGCACATAGTCTTTCGGAGAATCCCAAACGTTGCAACTTTTGAAGCAGAATATGACCGATACGATATCTTACAAGTTTTACCCCAATTTTCGCAACCTTCGAATTACAAAATTGATTCACAGAACATTTTCAGTTTTCACACACTTTCACGTATAAATATTATAAAATGTTCATTAGACTGCCCCAAATTTGTATGGGAAATTCGAAACCTGTGAAATGTTATACGCAGCAGGCCAATATTGATCCTAGTCCTAGTACAAGATCTCATGCCAAATTTGGGCCAGATCGGATTACGCGAAGGGGTCGCTCAACGAGCCTAAAGTTTGTGTGAGATTTGAGGTATTTTGTTCGAGAGAAACATGAAAAACCAGTTTTTTATCAATAACTTTGGTTCCCGTCGGCCGATTTCTTTCAAAAACCATTTTTCTTAAAGCCTAAATTATGAAAAATATTTCATCCGAAGACTGCATTTCGATAAGAGTTAACATAAAAAAGTTATTAGTTTACAAAAATGGGCTAACTTGTTTAAGGATGGCATTCATCACTGTTTATGAGTCGGGGCGGTCGAGCATTTCGTCGCCTCATTAACACTGATGAATACCACCGTTAAAAAAATTAGCCCATTTTTGAAGCCTAACAACTTTTTTATCTTAACTCTTATCGAAATGCAGTCTTCGGATGAAATATTTTTAATAATTTTTCGCTGTAAGAAAACCCCGTTTTTGAAAGAATTTGGCCGACGGGAATCAAAGTTATTGATGAAAAACTGGTTTTTCATGTTTCTCCCGAACAAAATGTCTCAAAATCCCATACAAACTTCAGGCTCGTTGAGCGACCCCTTCCCGTGATCCGATCTGGCCCAAATTTGGCATGAGATCTTTGACTAGGCCTAGAGTCAATTTTAGCCTGCAGCGTATAACTTTTTCAAAAGTCGGGTCATTTAGGGCACTCTAATGTTCATTTGTTCGGTAAGCAGAGTATTCTAAAATCCTGAAAATCATATACTCTCACATGAGAAAACCGGGAAAAAAACGGAATTTGAAAATGGAAACCCGCTGGCCACCCTGTTTATAGTTGTTCAAGCCTCTTAAAATACGAAAATTCATGCTGACACTCTAAATCGGATTAGGACTAGTTAAAATAAATTTGAAATTAAAAAGGTATACTACCTGAAAGTGAAAAAGATTGTTATTTTGAACACTTTTAAATGTAATTTTTTTTTTTTGTTTCGATTATAGTCGTTTTACCATCTTTGTGGCATTCGCGACTTTATCAACGTTCCAGTTGGCGGACAAATATTGAAATATTTATCCGGTACAACTTTGTTCGATATTTACTCTTGGGCTCGAACTCGCGGACATCGGCTCAGGAAGCAACAGACTTGCCAACTGAGCTATATCACAAGCCCACTTTTAAATGTAATGGATCATCGGGCGCATACGACAGTTTGTATCAACCACTCTATCTCTCAAAACAGAAATAATTCATCGAAAAAAAAGCTTTGAGAGAGAGTATTTTAACCCAATTCAGACAACGAATCAGCTCTGTTAGGAGTTTCGTTTGAAAGAATGAGGTCCATAAAAAGCTTTTTCTCTAAAATCCGGCGCTCTATCGACTCCGAAGGGGATTGTTTTCGATTGTTGGATTTAGTGCTGATTTTTGGAGGTTCATCGGATTTTCCAAATAGTGTAAACTTATTTATTTAAATTTTAAACTTATTCTATTTTAAAGGTATTGAAATAACTGGTCGCAGCCAAACGGGTCGACGAATGTGTCAGTTCTTTCGGGCGAATGTATTCTACCAATTTTGTATCCGAATTACAATCACTGCTATCTCAATTGTTAGCCAAGGTGATCTGATTCAGATGATTTTCGACGTTTTTCTAGCCGGAAGTGTTGTGATGGTTAGTGTTTCGGTGATGCAAATGAAGATTTTCGAGGAAAATGTACATTTTGTAAAGAAGTTTCTTCTGGATCAAAGATTGGTAGGAAATTCAGAGGTTTTAAAGGAAAAAAATCGTTACCATCGTAGGATAAAGAAAATTTTATCCGCAATGCTGTTTATGAGCTTTGTCTACACTGTCGTACTTGCTATTCCAAATGCTGAAGTCATGTCAACTTTAGGACTAACTAAACTTACTGCAGCGATGGGATCAGCTCTAGGCACGCTGTTGTACTATCTGTACATATTGACGATGGCAATTTGCTGGACCAATCGACATTTTGCTAGCTCAGCCACCTATCTGACACTGCTAGGCGGGCTTCGAATCGAGTTGATACAAATCGAGATTAGCTATGGAGAAATTTTCAATGATGTTAATCAACAAATGAATGAGGTTTGGAAAGCCATACGAGCACATCCGAAATTCAACGGACACGAGGACGATCTTTTTTGGAGCATAATCAACCATCGATTCGAGAAAACTTTACAGCAACATCTTAAATTTCTTAGGTAGTTGAAGGATTGTTTAGTTGAAGTGGGTCCTCAAGTAATTTTTTTTTTATAATTTCAAGTGTCATAGAAAAGTTGCGTCCAGCCCTCGAGCGAACTTTCCTGGTGTTGTACAATTTTTTACTGTTCTTCATCGGGACGCCCATGCTTTTCGCACTGTTGTCGAAAAATTTGGTTCTTACATTGGTTCTGTTCACTATTTCTTTATCCTGTGTTGTTGAATGCTACTGGTGGTGCCGTATTATAGACTCAATGGATGATATTGTAAGATCTAAATAAAATTTTATTTTTGAAATCCAACTAACTACAATTTAAACTTTTTCTTTTAGAACGACACAATTGCTCATCACATTTTGGAAATGGTTCCTCAGATTCCGCACAGCCTAAAATATCACAGGGAGTATCTTAACATTCGGCAGACGCTGTTGATTATCAACAAAATTACTGGAAATGGCTTCAGGATGAAGTACGCCGGAGTTTTCAATATTTCAACTAAGGTCGTCACTCAAGTTTTGAAAGCGACCTACAGTCTCATGGCGTTTGTAAGGGAGTTCCTCTAAAGACAGTTGAAATCAAACAAATGAACCCAAAACAGAATATGAGAAAAAATGTAGTTTAAATTAATATTTTAGCTGTTAGATTTGACACAGTCTGATATTGTTGGTTGAAATTTTAAATTTGTTGTCGAATGTTAGCAAATGAAAACGAAAAAAAATGTGAGGATCAAAGAAATTTGAAACAGATTGTTTGACTATCTCATCCAGATTTCAGACATTTTGTGATCTTAATATTATTCGTTGAAATCAATAAAAAAAAGGGTTTTTTTCCTTAAAATCATTATTTTCAATGGATCAAAACCACACTTTCAACCGAAGTAATTTTCACCTAGGGCCTTCATCAACCAGCTCACCGAGAACCCGTTTCCATGCTGATCTTCAACTCTCACAACAGATTTCCACAAACCAGCCGGAACAAACGGGCCAAACATTTCCCCATCGATGATGTGATTGTTGATCATCATATTCCGGGCAGGAATAGGACAGGCTCCGACCTCAAACAAATTGTCCACAGCATCCTCGTAGTACTTCTTGTATTCGGCGTAGAAGCTCTTGGTGAAATCACAAATCGTTGTCTTGGGCATTTTCAAAGCATAATGATTGAACTGTTGATTTCCCTTTGGACTGTGGAAAAAGTTGACATCGATCTGCAGTACGAAAAAAAAAACTTTTAATTTACCATCCATGCTTTACACAAATTTCAATCCATCGTACGGTGTAATCTTTTCCCAAATCTTTTTTCAAGATAACAGCACCGTAAAGGGCAGAAGTTGTTCGGTTCAATTTAGTGACACGCAAGTCAAATTCACAAATTTCGGTCCCATTGTGCTGTTCGACACTATCGTAGAATATTTCCAGTCCCAAACATTTAGAACTTAGAGCAAAAAGTAAAATAAACCAGACAAATTTCACTCCAAGTATGCCGGAGAAATCCATTGAAATAAAACTGCGCGTTCCAAGTGATCGTAAAAGCACGTTTGATTTTCAATTTTAATAAATGTTTTCTAAGTGGACCGTTACAATTCGTTATTGTAACCAGTAAATCATCCGGCACAATCGGCCCGTTTTGCATGTTTTATTAATGAAGTGTAATGCGACATACGCCGATCAGGCGGTGTGATGAGTGACATTTATGTGTTATTCAATAGAAAAAAAAACTAGTGATGGATATGCATCGTCGGGTGTTCTGATTCTCACTGCTTGGCGTGTGGAGACAATAATTCGAACAACTCATAAGTTTTACACGCGCCTGTTTGTTGAATTCGACATTCGATGAACAAAAACATCATCTTACGATAGTTGTTTTTCAAAATTATTCAAACGAACTGTTTTCAAAAATGTTTTCTTTCATTTAGGCAATTAAGCTTCATATTCTTTGAAACGAAATATATTTGTTATTATAGATATTCATATTTGTGTAAAGTATTGCAGCGTTAAATCCACTAGAATCGTTATAAATTGCATTTTTAGCGAAAATAAATTTATTGCAAAAATCTTTTGTTGAAATACTCGAAATCCAGAGCAAAGTTGATTTAAGTCTTCGAAAATCTGAGAAATTGCAAATTCACAAAAAGTTTAAAAAACAACTACCTTTGAAAATTTGTCAAAAATTCTGTTTTTTGGATTTTTAAAATCTAAAGATGCGAAAATGTTCCAAATTACGCCAACTTTCCCATTTTCTTTTCAAAATTTGTCTGATGGAGCTTAAACAATTTTTCAATTAATGAACCGATTGAAAAGTACGATTTTATACCACTTTTTAACATTTTTTGTTGGCATGATTTAAATAAATTCAAAACAGTATATCCTTATACGTAACGTATAGTTTCCAACTTCAGTTTTCTTGGACACTAAGTGAAAATGTTTTTTTTAAGCATTCCATAGCTGATCTACAGTCTTTTTTCCGAACCTTGTTTTTTCGGATTTTTTTCTTAGACTTTGAATAACGGAAAATTTCAGTGTTGTAGCTGAATATTGTCTGAAAAACATACTTGAGTAACATTAAAAGGTTTTCAAATCTGTAAATTTTGTAAAAATCGGTTGAGATACATCGTTTTAGTCACTCTGTCAAATTGACACTCAAGGTCTGACTAGGGAGTTTTTTTTTCTTGGGCTTTCAAGAATTCATTGAGGGTCCCAGAAGAATGTTTTATTTGGATAGACTCGAATCAAGTTACAAGCCGCCAAACTCCCAATAATGTCATATTGAAACTTAAAAGAGGATTAGTGTTAAAGTACAGATAACAAAGGTCGTTCTAGAGCTTAAATCTTGTATAAGACTAGTAATAATAATTAAATTTATATTTATTAATGACCAGGCCGGTAAAATCGTCCTTGCACTTGCACACAAGCCACCACCAGAGAATTTCCCAGGACTGGGGTTGGTTGCCGAAACATTGAGCCAGGCCGTTAACTTCCGAGATCTTCGTAGACTCGAAGCACTATTTACACGGCGCGTATTACTAGGGGTGATTATACGGGAAAAAGTGGTCGAAGATAGTATAATAACCGCCTTACAAAATCCTATAGATCTACAGCTTACTCAAAGGCGACTTTCAAAAGCAAGAACCAAATGGCTAAGAGACCCGTTTTCTGGTTTATGGTCCCAAGAATTTCAGTGTTCCAACTACCCATAGAAAAGTCCCCGTTGGTAACTCATGATAACTGTCAGAATAACGATTAGCTATTCTGTGGAATTTCCATTTTACCGAAATTTTACATTTCAGTTCACAGAGATCCACTCTCAATAAGGCTAAAATGATACACGTTCTTATTATGATTTGGAAATTCTACGGACATTACCACTTTGCTCACTACGGCCCGTTACAAGCTTTCTGATAAAAAAAAATAGTTGATATCGAATACTCTTGATCGTTCCAATATTATCTTCAACCTTGATTAAAATGAATATCATTAAATTACTGTATTGAAAAAAAAACATTTTTTACAACTTTATTGTACTCATTTCACTCAAATTTTCATCAATAATTGTACCATTGTTTTTTTCTGCCTTATGTTTTTGATAATTTTTTATCCATGTGCTTGAAAAAGATTTTGCTAAATAATCAGTCGCTTTATCAGGTTGTTTTTTGTAGATGTTCCACGAGATCAACATTAACGAAATGCATCATTAAGAAAATAAATTGTTCACAATAACCTTTTTGAAACTATTCTTTGGAAATATTATTTTTTAGCACATCATTAAAATAAACATTGCACATTGAGAAGTTTTAACAAAAACGAAGACATATTTTTCAACCTGAACATTGAAAATATCACGAGAGTGGAACTACGCGTATTTTGTTTTCTTTTGTACATGGTTCAGGAAGTTAAGAATTCTCATATGATGGTAATTTGTTGTTGGAACTTGCATGGATTTTCATAAATTTCAGCTTTGTCGTTCGGAATTTATTACTTTCCAGCAGTTTCAATAAAATTATAAGGAAATATTGCACAAAAAACAGAAATTTTGTTCAAAAAATAAATAGGGGCATTTAGTCCGCACGGTTTGAGGCTCGGTATTTTAGACAACACTTATAATAAATCGTTTTCTTGGAAACAGAAGAAAATTTTTACATAAAAATTACTCCAATGTATAGAAAACAGATGCCTTCACACGTGTATATAGTTTTCGTACACATAATTTTTTTTTTTTCTCAGTGTGTTAGATGGACAAGTAGTAATAGTTATCGTGGCCGGTTAATATCTGCTTTTTACCCGTGTAAATCAACCGTATTAATGAGTTTTGTTCCGTAAATACTCGCTTAAGTGTACGTTCCGCTAAACGACATCGGTTTTCGCATAGAATCGCTCTTCATTCGTGATCAAATTTCAATTTGATAAATCCAACTTTTGCCTAAGTTTCATAAAGTTTCGATATTTGCTAGTCAAACCACCACTACATCGACAACATGGGCAAAGATAGGCCAAAAAGACCAAACAAAGAACTCGACACCTCGGACGACTACCATGATTCTTCTGATATTTTGGATCGTATCCAGAGCATGATCGACGTCGCCATCCAGCAAGTGTTGACAAAAATATCTGAAACCAAAGAAGAGCTGCAATCTGAAATCGCCACGCTGAGAGATGAGATGAGCAAATACAAGCAAGAATGCTCTCAGTCAATACTATCCGTCCAAGAAGATCTCAAGCTCACACAAAACAGAATGCTTCATCTCACTAAAGCCAACGATCTGATCATCACCGGTATACCGTTCCAAACAGATGAGAGATTGAACGATATAATCTGCAAAATTTCGCGTACACTCGGTTTCTCCGATGATGGTCTACCCTTGGTTCACGCCAGACGGTTGGCTCGCTTGCCGATCAAGACGACTACTTCACCTCCTGTACTACTAGAGTTCGCCTTCAAGAGTGTTAGAAATGATTTCTACAGTCGGTATCTGAAAACATGTAACCTGTCGCTTACACATATCGATATCAACATAAACCGGAGAATCTACATCAATGAAAATCTCTCGGAACATACACGGAAGCTCAGAGGAGAGGTGCTCAAGCTCAAGCAGTCTGGATTAGTACTTTCTACGTTTACGAGAGATGGACTGGTGTTTGTGAAAACCGCTGCCGTAAATGAGCCGATGCTGATTACCTCGATCGACCAAATAAAAACACCAAATACAAACACCTGAACCTTTCCTTGTTTATATCATATTCCTTCCCTCAATATCCTATGACTCCGATCCTTTCATCCCCTTGAATCCGTCCGCTCCTGAAAGTCAAACAAACAACGTAACCCTTCCTACTTAGCTTTTCTTTTATCCTTCCTTCACATCCCATGACTCCGATCCCCAAGCTATCCATGACTCCTTCCGTCCTAAAAGTCTTGTTCGTGAAAAACGTTGCTGTGTTGCTGCGTGGGTGGGTTGCTGCAGTGACTCGATAGTGGGGCTGTGAACGTGCTTTTTTATGCTTAATAACATGGACTGTTATCTACTTAAATGGTCATTGTGAATTATGAAAATGAATTACTTAGTTATAGTTATTATTTGTGAAACTTACTTACTGGTGAATATAGGGAGGAAAATGCTATGCTCTCTCATTATTCAAGTTTTAATTTATGATGTCTTCTAATCCAAACCGTGCTCCTGACAACGTAAGTAATGCTTGTATTCCTCGTATAGTTATGGACTGTTCTTTGCAATGCGATAAGCTCAATATTTGTCACATCAACATCCAAAGCCTATGCGCAAGACAGATGTGTAAATTTAATGAACTTACTACCTGTTTTGAAAAAAGTAAAATCGATATCATCTGTTTGACAGAGACGTGGTTAAATAGTGCAGTTCCTGATAACAATATTTCGATTGATGGCTATCAACTCCTACGTAACGACAGATCATATGCCCGTGGGGGTGGAATTTGTGTTTACTACAGAAACAATCTTAAATGCACTTCCATTATTTCATCTAAAATAAATAGTGGGCATCCAGATAGAACAGAATATCTTTGTATACAAGTTACGGTAGAAAGTCAAACTTTTCTGTTAGGAGTGTTTTACAATCCACCCGGAAATAATTGTGCAGATAAACTGAATGAATTGTTCACAGATATTTCCCTCATGCATGAAAAGATAGTACTAGTAGGAGACTTTAATACGAACTTGCTCAATTCGTGTGGACCAACCAATAATTTTAAAGACGTTCTAGAAAATCTAGGTTTATTTTGTGTTAATACCAATCCAACTCACTTTTATTCAAGTGGGAGTTCCTTAATCGATTTGTTTATCACGAATAAAAACGACTTTATTCTGAATCATGATCAAGTGTCGGCGTCAGGTTTTTCAAAACACGATATAATTTTCGGTACTCTTAACATAAGTTGGGCTCGTAACACTAGCTATTCTTTTTTTAGAGACTATTCGAATTTAAACGTCAATCTTCTACTTTCTACCTTCGATTCTTATGACTGGTCCTTCTGTGATCGGATTGATGATCCCGATATCTTGCTAGAAATAATGAATAGGTTCATATTAGATCTTTTTGAGAAATTCGTTCCACTTAAGAGAAGTTCCCCTAAGAAAAATCCTTGGTTCAATCAGGACATTCGAAACGCTATGAGCAACCGGGATATTGCTTATCGATGCTGGGTTAGATCTAAATTGCAAGACGATTTTGAGCATTACAAGAGATTACGAAATTTAGTGACAAATAAAATCAAGCGTGCCAAGATAGATTCGGTTTCAAATCGACTACAAACATCAAACCCAAGACAACTATGGAAAAGATTGAAGCTAATACAGAACCCTAGCCCCAATCGTGATGAAATCTTCAACAATTCTAGTGACCAGATTAATCAATACTTCGCATCAAATTTTATTGCCGAGGATTCTTTTTTACCGATTGTACCATTGAATGCTAATGGTTTCCGTTTTACTACAATCGACACTAATGATGTAATATTAGCTGCAAACTCGATTAAATCTAATGCTACAGGTCCAGATGAAATTCCGCTTAAATTCATTAAAATTCTTCTACCATCTCTAAGGTATCCCCTGTGTAAGCTTTTCAACTCAATCACAAGGACCAGTAAGTTTCCTAGAGCATGGAAGGTTTCTAAAATCTTGCCTTTGAAGAAAAAATCTTATAGCAAAGATATTTCAAATCTACGTCCAATAAGCATTCTATGTGTTCTTTCAAAGGTGTTCGAGCGTATACTAAAATTACAAATCCAATCTTTTCTTAATACTTTTAACCTTCTCAGTAAATATCAATCAGGTTTTAGAACAAAGCACAATACAACAACCGCTATTACTAAAGTAATTGATGATATCCATAGTGCAGTTGATAAGAAACAACTATCGATCTTGTTGATGATAGACTTCTCTAAAGCATTCGATAGAGTTTCACACGTTAAACTTCTTAAAAAGCTTTCACACCAATTCATGTTTTCGCGAAGTGCTGTATCGTTGTTAGATTCCTATTTAGGAAATCGAAGTCAGTTTGTTATTTGTAACGGTTCGCGATCAAGAGCCGCTCCGGTGATTTCGGGAGTTCCACAAGGATCAATTTTAGGACCGATTCTATTTTCCATGTTCATCAACGATTTGCCTATGTCTTGCAGGAGAAGTAACATTCATTTGTTCGCCGATGATGTTCAAATTTATCTTTCGAATCCAAGTTATCAGCCCGGACTTTTAGTTGATGCCATGAACTCGGACTTAAAAAATGTTTATAGATGGTCTCAAAGGAACCAATTACCTATCAATAGTGACAAAACCAAAGCTATGTTTTTCCCCTCATCCTATAACACTTCAAATTTACCACCGCTTAAAATAGGTAACGACACTATCGGGTACGTAGAGAAAGCAACTAATTTAGGAGTTGTAATTCAAAATAATTTGCAATGGACTGCATTTGTTAATGCGCAGTGCTCAAAAATTTATAAAACGTTACGCATGCTAAGATTGACATCATATTTCTTACCTTACCTTACCTGTTAGTACCAAAATGAAGTTGGTAAAATCCCTTATACTTCCACACTTCGTTTTTGGGGCAGAATTGTTAGTTGGTGCTCCTTTAATACTAATGAACCGACTTAAAATTGCCTTACATTGCTGTATCCGATTTACCTTTAATCTTTCTCGTTACCATGGAGTTAGTCACCATCAAACGCATATTTTGAGCACGCCTTTTGATAATTTCTATAAACTAAGAACTGCTATATTCATCTATAAAGTCATAACCGCGGAAAGTCCACCCTACTTACATGAAAAATTTATTCGCTTGAGAAGCCCACGCATTCTTCATTTTAAAATACCTCGTCATTACACTGAAAGTTACAGTAGAACAATACTTGTCAGGGGCATATCTGTTTGGAATAGTCTTCCGAACAGTTTAAAAATCTGCAATAATCTTAAAGTCTTTCGAAGAGAGTGTCATAGCTTTTTCAACGGGGGGGACCAGTAAGTAAATAAATAAAACAAACACAAAGAGAAAAATTAGTTTAAGTATGATCTTTTTTGTAACTTTGAAGCACGAAGTGTAGTAACAAAACAAGGAATTGAATTACCTTAAACTACATGTTAAATAAATGAATAAATAAATAAATAAATAAATAAATAACATAATCGATGTGATATTTGATTAAATTAGTTTTCTGCTTAATAGGCGCATATAGCCCGCTTCTCCCCTACATTCTCGATGTACAAAACTGATGCTCTCCTTTTTGAAAAATGATCAATAACGGCGCCGGCCACGTCCTAGTAGTCAATAGGGATAAAAGGAAGGAAAGTTAGTAAGATACTCTTCAGGTTCAACTAGCAACCTCTCATCCCCGATTACTCAAAAAAAAATATATTTGATATAGTCAGAAACAGAGATAAGATAGTATCACCAAGGTTGCCGAAAAAAATTCTGTGTT
The DNA here is from genome assembly GCF_029784155.1 of Uranotaenia lowii. Lineage (NCBI taxonomy): Eukaryota > Metazoa > Arthropoda > Insecta > Diptera > Culicidae > Uranotaenia > Uranotaenia lowii. The sequence goes on from NC_073693.1 coordinate 369,021,428, forward strand.
TTTGAGAAAAAAAATTCTGACTTTCTGTGATTTTATCCAAAAATTCTGTGATGGTTTTCTGTGATGCTCCCAGCAAACATGAAATCGCATTAGAAATGATAACTTAAGTCATTAAAAAGGTTACTGCGAATCGTAGTTCCAACTAGCGCAATTAAATGGTCGCAAAAATCGTTACTCGAAGTCGTATTAAATGGTTTCAATCGTATATGATAAAAAGTTCGCCATGTTTGCAGAGTCTGAAGACGATTTCGATCCTTTTTTTTTCTCCCGCGTGTGTCAAGTGAGAGAACAGCATTGTTGTTCTCTCGGCGACCATCAGTGCAACCAGATTGCTAAAAATCAGACGGTGTATTTGCAAAAATTGCCCAATGACAGAGGCAGCAATTATTGTCGCTGGCAACGGTTTGCATGCGTTGAGAGAAAAAACTTTTGCTCTCTTGCACTCTTTCAGTATGTATGAATTTGGTGTCGAAATCGTATATTCTTATCGCTTTAGTCAGAAGTTGAAAATATGTATGTATATTGCCTCCACTTTGGTAGTTAAATGCTGTTTTTTCAAGTTTCATACGATCATTCTATAATGTATATGAAACGTATAACAAAGTTGTTAAGAAATATACCTACAAAAATGTTTGCTGGGCTATTTCCTTCAACTTCATTGACAATTCATGATTCTTTTTAACATTTTAGTTGGGAAAAATCAATACACATTACCAATATATACTTTTCTAGTTCAAAGAGAAAAGTCTTAATTTTATACTGACCAAAAAAAAAAATAATTTTGTAAATTCATTCAAAATTCAAAAATTCTGTGAAATCTGTGAATATTTCAAAATTCTGTGTTCTGTGACACAGATTCTGTGATGCAAATTTGCTCAAAATTCTGTGAAATTACAGATTTTTCTGTGATTTCGGCAAACCTTGAGTATCACCCACTATGGAAACCGTCTGTACGTCTGCGAATCTATATTCAAGTATCTCAGGAAGAAATATTGTTAGTAAATGAAAGGTATAGACCAGGATCCATTTTGGAGAATGGTGCAGTCTTTTTTTACCTAGACCTCCTATACTTCTACACATTCCCTTTGGAAAATTCTTTTGATATCTACAGGGTGACAAAAAAGTCCGGTCACACAGGAAAATCTCAATATTTCAAAGAATAAGAAGAAAATCTGAATCTGGTTTTCATAGCTTTATTCAGTAACTCATAAAGATACTTCACAGAGGACATCTCGGAATTACACCATCTTTATCTGATTGAACCAGCTTCAGATGTCTCGGAAAGGCATCGCAAGCGGCGCGCACCTGCTCCATCGGCATCTCGTCCCAGATTTTCATGATAACTCACTTGAATTGCTCCAAATTTGTTATTTTATAGTTGTTCAGCTTGGACATCATATATCCCCACACGAAATAATCCAGTGTATTCAGATCCGGAGACGACGGAGGCCATTCATTCTTCGAAATGAAATCGGCCAAATTTTCCTCACACCACGCCTGAACAACCTTTGCGGTGTGGGATGCTGCGCCATCTGTCTGGAAGCAAGACTGACGTCTTATTTTGGAACCGTGAAACTTTCAGCTTGTCCGCAGGAGCTTGCTGGAGGCTCACACTCCAAACTCGATCATTTTGGCGATTGACTGTTTGCTGTAAAACGAAAAGCTTCTCTTTCGAAAAATATTCTCATCATCTGCGCGCCACACCGAGCAGCGAAAACAGCTGCCCTTAACTCTACCATGGCTCACAACAACTCAATGTAAACAAACTGCACAGATACGAAACTCTGTCACTTTGGGCAGCAGAGTTAGCCCTTTCATTTGACATATAGAGACCAGAGAGATGCAACGTGTAGGCTACAGGCGATCCCAAAAAAGTGTAACCGGACTTTTTTGTCACCCTGTACGAGACATTGCATTATTTATTATCTAAACAAAATAAGGAAATGCTTAATTTATCCATTTTTTATTGATCTAGCTGGATTCCCTTGCTGTTATCCTGTCTGTGTCCCTTGCAGTTATCTACGATACGTCCCGTGCTTAAACTATAAACTTAATATCCTTAAAGAATTCATTTCAGTTAATTTGCTTTGTTCTCCAACGATTTCGATTCAGAAAAAAAAAACTTGTGAACTGAATCCAGAGCCAGAACTCAAAATATTCACATAAGACAACCGTAATTGAACCAGTTTGAAATATACAAGAGATAAGCACTAGTTTTTTCGACTTTCTTATCCAAAAACGCGAAAATTTTGCATTCATATATTGAGCTGGAAATTAGAAGAAAATTTGTTCCTTTGACCAAAACCCTTACCTGATAGAAAAATATTTATAAATCTCTCTGTTGAAGTATTGAAAACCATGAACGGGTGTCATACGACTCAACTGGGTTTGAGCTGTTCGGTTCTTACTTCAATTTACGCCTCAACTTTAGATCATTTTGATTATAAATGGGTATAAATCATGTGAAACATTATCACTACGAACATAATGTACTTTTTAAATTCTCCCCCAAATCTCTCAAACATTAATACGAAAACCGAAAAAATATTTTTAAAGACATAACGTTCAGTGACCTAAAATCGGATTCATCTTTTTTGTGTTTCATAAAAAAAAACTCTAGTGAATTTATTAATCTAAACTTTAAGCTACCGTGATAATAAATTGATTCTGCGTTAGTTATTAAATAAACAATAGTCTTTCAGTTTCATTAATGTTAGTTGTTGTTGTAGTACGTTTATTTTTCAATTTTTTTTTGTTAATTTATTTTCTTAACATTTTTGAACATTTTTTGGGATATGAGCATGTGGATTTGAACAAATGATTATTATTATAATCAATTATCGATTTTTTTTTGTAATGTAAAAATGTGTAATTCGACCAGTAAAAGTTTAGTTGTAAGATAATGAAAATAAATAATCTTTGATCATTTCATTTTATAATTTGTATTGCTGTTAATCACAGCCTGTGATATGTTTTCATTCAAAGACTAACTTTTGAAATAAATGTTCTTCGATTTCAAATTGTGTGCAAACAACTATTATAAAACTATTCTCATATTATTGTAATGGTTTTTTTTTATGGTAGAGATAAACTATTTGTTGGTTTCAATGAGGATTAGTTTTTATGCAACTTAATCAGTGTCTTTTAACAAAAGATTTATCACAAAAAGAAGCACCTCATGAAAATTTTATTTTTGTGTTGAGTATGAGGCTTGAATTTCAAATGTGAAGTAGATCTATTAGCTGATTTCAAATTGTTTAAGATCGTTTTTGAACTAGATGTGTAAAGGTTATAAATGCAATAGAAGCACTGTTATTCAACTAATGACAAACAAAGTGAACTAATACTATAGAATGATTGACCTAAAATGATTTCTGGAAATTTGATTTTAATGGATTTGATGGAAATAAAGTTTATAAGATTGAAAACTCATATTTTATATTTGGAATAGTTCAAAGCCTGATTTTATCTTCATGTTTGGAAAGAAGTTCAAGAGTTCACAACTTAAACAATTGGCATTCAACACTCCACAGTTACAAACCTACCTGCTTCTTCAATTCTCAGCTCAAATATATTAACGCCAGGGCTCGTTCCTATCCTGCCCTAAGCTGTCCTTTCTCGGAGTAACCGACCTCTAAGACGGTATTGAAAATCTTTTAATTTTGATCTGCACAGCCGTTTAAAGGAATCTATCGACTTTGTTTACATTTAAAATAGAAATCTTGAGAGCTAACCATTTTTTTCTCAGACTTTGAATAGCTTAAAAATTATTGTCTGAAGCAAAACTATAAATTTTGTAAAAATCGGTTGAGAAATAAAAGAGATTTAACGGGAAAAAGTGTTAGGGGTCATTCAACCCTCGGCTAAGTTTGTAGATTTAGAAAAACGTATGTGGTTTACCCATATACCACATACGTTTTACGAAATCTACAAACTTTAAAAAAATATTTGAATGAAGAAATACGTCCATTTTGAAAATGAAAATAGTCATGGAAAAAAATTTTCGAAAAAAGAAATTTAATAGTCATTCAAAGTTCTAAAAATGTCATTTTACCCCCTCCGAAACGTTAAGTGTTAAGTACTCGAGTTTTGATTTGAAAAAAAAAACGCGAAAACTTGTTTGGAGAATGTCAAGTTTTTGGTTCTTCCAAAATATTTTGTTATCACGAAATGCATATTTCATCATATGAAGCTTATTAAAAAATTCTCTTGGCACAACTTTGCCGCAAAACGCCCCAAACAGGGCTTTTTTTCATGGAAAGAAACTGGCACCACTGACAGATTTTCCGTTCAATTTTCAGAAATATTTTTTAACAAGAAGAGATATTGATTAAAAATTTTCCCGCCTCATGTCCAATCATTGTTCCTTAGACGCGTTACTCTTTCGTGTGAATCTCGCTGGCAGCAATCTGGCAGCAGTTACCAAGACATCGAGCATATTGTTTGGTCTTGTGAGGACCATCTTACCGCCACACAGTGGTTCAAAATCAAAAAATGTTGGAAAAAATGAATAAAAGCTTTTTTGTCAAAGATCCTAGGTGGAAAGTTGAAAAAAATATAAAATTAATTTTTTTTTTCAAAGTTTGCTACTATTTTCTGTAATTTCCAAAACGCTTTATTTGAGCTTTATACTGGAGAATTGAGTAATTTTCAATTAATTTTGAATATTTTTGTTTATATTTAGTATGAGCTCCAAAATTTCTCTAGGATAGTTGTATCAATACTAAAACTGATGTTTTATGGTGAAGTTGCATATATATCGAAGCAAACAATGCTTTGTTTACTCTGTATGAAAACATTAAATTCTCATTTTTGAACCAAACAGCGTTCCACTCAAAGACATCGTATTCAAAATATAGCAAAAACTAGCAGCTGATTTCAAGATGTTCAGTTTTTGATGAGGTTTTAATCTATACAACGGTATATAATTTACCGATCGGCAGCGCAAGCTATATTTTTGCTTCCGAAAATTTAAAAGAGTAAATCGAAAAAAATTTATCATCTAATTTTGGGTTCTTAATCAAGCGAAACATTATTAGGTCATGATATTGAAGACGTCTTTCATCTCCAAACTGTGGAATAGGTTATAATATATCACTTTGGTATAGACATTTATATTTTTTTAAAGATTAATATGCTTTTTTTAGTTGTTTTGGGTTGAGAATAAAAAATCCTTTTTTTCAATTCTTGTGTTTAAGTTGTCGTTCATGTTTGTTTCATGGAAGGTGTATAAAAGTCCTAGAAAATATCTCATTACATCATAACGTTCCTTGAATATTGGAGACTCGATTCCAATATAAAAAATTTGGTTGTCGCTGACTTGAAAAATTGAATTTTTTCCAGCTTTTGGGGGATTTGAATCACTGTGCGCCAGAGCGAATTTGATAGACTCCCTTCGGGCCCGAGGCAAGCCACTTAGCGTTCCGGCGAGGGATGTGCTGGCTGCGGTAGACCTTGACTACACGTTCGAAATATATCTTTATCTTAAATCTATCGATCTACGCGTTTAAGTATCTTTTTCATCTTTTTCTTCCTTCTTTTTGACTACATTAGTTTTAAAATAATGAACTGTAAATACTTAAACCAGACTACATAAAACTAATAACTGACCATCAAACGAGAAATATTGAGAAAAATAAATCTGTGACGTTGATTTAAGCAATTGATGTACAAAAAAGGAACTTTGGAAGTCCCGTAATACTAAAAGGTTTGAGCCGAATGAAATAAACGAATAATTAAAAAAAGAAGAGATATTGATTTTAGAGTCTGTCAATATTCTGATGAAATGATCTTCATTAGATTCTCTCAAAAAATATATTTTAATCAGGTAGGAAGGTCTTTTTTTTTCTTCCAAATTACTCAATTTTTTGATTTGGTAGAAGTTATTACCAATTTAGCAGTTTTCCTCATTTGGCAAAAAAACAACATATTAGACCTTTTATCACTCCACCACAGTTTTTGCGTAATGCAGCCAAAACAGAATATGAATTTTGTGGAACCTATTTAAGCGCTATTCAGGGAAAACGGTCACGTTTGGAGGCAGTCTTCTTTGTATATTTAGCCATGAATCATGTCAATCTTTATGAAACACCGACTGAATTGCAGCTTCAACAGATCATTGGCCTCCTCAAGCACTAGGTATAAACATTTTCATTTTTTTCCTTGTATATCTCCGGAACACTCAGGCAAGACTGGGAACCTGCCAAGTGCTTGCTAAGAGTTCGTTTTCTGGCTATTGCGAAATTTTTCAAACTTTTCAAACTTTCTCTTCGTTAGCGGTCAAAATATTTTGCGCCCGATTTTAACCACACATTTTTTGCTTATTGTGGGCAGCTTTTTTACCTTTTAAAAGTTCAGTCAGGCCTGTTTATCAGTCAGCTAGACGAACCAGTCCGAAAAATTGATCTTTTTTATCTCTTCACATTCCTTAACCAGATGGAATCCATCTTCTTTGCTTTTATTCCATCAGTAATGAACAATTTTAAAGGATCAATTTCACGTACTTTTGAAGCAAAGATTAAAGGAATGAAGTTGGGTCGGACGTGATCTGGGATTCCACGGATGTCATCGTTCATGGACAGATCGAATTTTATTAAGGAACTGCTTATCAGGTAAAGATTTTGATCACATGAGAAAACATTCAATTGCAGTTGAGGTTTCAAATTATTGAAATTGATTTTCTGAGTTCATTACAGCTCAATTACCAATCTGTCAAAAATGTAGATTTCTCCTGCATTGAATCAATTATTTACTGATCTGGAATCATATCCGATAACAATGTTTCGCATCCAGAAATCAAAGCTCATATTCCTGTAAGTGAACAATGTTAAGCAACTGATGAACATCTGCCTCTGGAAAACAGAAAAAAATATTGTTGCAACTTCGATAAAACGCTTCACTAACCCAGCTCCTGCTCATCGTAATTTCGGTTCACTGAACATTAATAATCATTTCGGGAAGCTCGGAAGGCTGAAATATGTACTCAGCTGGTTGGTTATCAGTTCGTTGATTAACCACCGAAGCTTTTGTAGTATTTTTTTTCGTTCCAGAAATACCTGAAAATGAAGCTCATCAAAATAACCCATTATGCGCTTGTTGTATTTTGTTGTCTCGAATTACATATTTTTCAATTAGCTGTGGGTGAAAAAATATGACAACCAGTTTTTGTTGGTGGATTTTTTTTGCATATGAAAAAAATACGAAAATCGAAAAAACCCCGAGATGAACCCATCGAAATTGATTTCCATAGCCTTAAACGAAAAAAAAGGAGGAAAACACACCTCTTCATCAGTCGTTATTTTCGTGTGTTTTTCGAACGGACGTAAAAATCACAATCGAAAGGCGTGAAATAAAATTACCTGGCTGCTGGCTCGAAATTGGAATTTTATGGTCGTGTTGTTCTGAAAAGTTCGGAAATACGGGAAGAAAGAGCGATGGAAGAGTTAATTAGCTTCGTGATCGAGAAAAATTTTCCAGCAGCAACACCACCACCTGTGTGTAGTGGATAAAAAAAATAGAAAACCGAAGCAGCAAAAAGTCATCAATCGAATTGAACCAAATTTGTTGGTTGGTTTTCTTTTTTCACTACCTTTCGGCTGGATCGGTATAAATTTATTTTTGTTAACTTTCGGAAACGCTGATCAAAATGTAATTATTCATTTCGAGGCTTGACACAGCTGGAAAGCTTGGATGTGGGGTGCTTGAGAAATTTGATTCCTTCAGCTCGATGAGAACTTTTCTCTGGGCTTTCCCCTGAATCTTGAACGAATCAGCCAGAGCGGTTGGTTTGTTTGTTTAGCGACAACTCAAGATAATTACCAAAAGTTTGGCTCATTTTTGCTAAATGTAATTAGCGAAGCCATTAGTCGTTCTTCGGTTGGAAGAAAACAAAGCGAACATTTTGGACCGATTTTTGAATAGCCATTGATAAGTGAATCCATTAATTAAGTTTCAGAAGAGAAAAAAAATATATGAATGAAGTGATAACCTTGCTAAAATAAATTCTAAAATTTGACAGATTTTTTTTTCTAATTTTTTATAACTCTTTAAAGTGAAGCATAAACAATATTGGTCAAAAAATGCTACCCTGTAGAACATCAGCCGAGTTGTTTGTGTAACTGCAATTTCAATCCTTCGAAGAAAATCATCTAAAGAAACTTAACAAAATCTATAAGAAACATGTTTGAGGTAGAGAATCTATGCTATATGAAATTTTGTAAAAGATGAATATTTATTGAAACCAATGACTAAAAGTAACTGTCTATACTATTTACAACATATCTAAGGATATATTTGAAGAAAACTCACTACAGATATTGTAGCTTTCAATTAAGTCAATTTTATTTCTTTTTGCATTTGGTAGTATGTACATAAACTTTTATCTTAGATTGGTTTCCAAGGGTGGCTCCAGAGAGTGCTTCCCCAGAAAACTTCAACAGACGTCGTCTTCGTCAAGACAGAAAGCGTGATAATGAACTCTCCCCAAATGGTCCGGCAGTCAATTACACTTCTGAATCAACCGCAACAAGTCAGTCCAAAGCTCACATTTAAAACTTGATAATACCGAGTGGGAGTCTCAATTTGCATCTATTCCATTTCGAGGAGAGCAATTTTGCTTCGAAATAATTCCATCAAAAGAAACACCAGAGCCAGTACCACCAATTTACTGCCATACTTGAGCCAGCTGCAACAATTTATATGTCCCAATCTGCCCCAACTATACATTTCTACAAGTTATAGATTCTTCCTTCGACTGGGTTCAACAACTGAGAAACTGCCATGTGACACCTTTCAAAGTTCAGACGACGACTTCTCGGGAGGAAAAGGGGTTTCGCTGCATTTAGTTAGCTCGGCGCAAATTGGTGCCTCTTCATTCACAGAACCTCGACAAGTTCAATGGGAAAATCGAGGGTTGTTCAACTCAACTATTTCCAACAACTGCCTTCCTCCAACAACCTCGCTTTGATTTTCTTCAAAGGTAGATTCAACACGATACGATAGCAGCGATGTCACTCACATCAATGAGAAGTCGTGGCACTGACGTTAGCGAGTAGGTGGGTGGCCAACAGGAACAACAAAACGCCAACTCCCACCCCCACGTATCCCTGCAAAGCTCATAGATTCACAATTTATGCTTCGACAAAATTAGAGCAGCTTTTGATGTGAAAATTCCACCTGTGACGGCGAATGAGAGAAGAGAGACGTTCCAGGGTGTGTGTTGCCGAGTGCTGTTAATGAAAGGCGCTAGAAATTAGCGAAATTAGTTTATCACGTGCTGGCGCAAAATTGAAAACAGGTGACGATGCGAACGAGTTTGAAACATTTTGCTGTGGTGCATTTTGAATCGAGAAATTTTTGCAATTTTGAACTCAGTTTAAGTTTTTTCTTAAGTTTCTCTAAAAAAATGCAATTGAGTTTTATAAATATCTACAACTTGAGTTCGGACGATTTGGAAATCGAATTAGACGAGTCCAGATGGTAGCTGATATCAGCATTCTCGTTCTCGTTAACAGATTTCCCTTCTAGGGAGGAAACCCAGTTCTTTTAATGATCTAATCTGATCCGGTTCAATCAGACGGACGTGTGGGCGGATCTGAGCTGAAAAACTTTCTGGCAGTATCGCTCTGATTCTATCATCGATTCCCCAAGCTTTGCCACCATGTAGGGACAATTTCACTTTTCCATTTCTGCTTTTTTAAATGGTTTTCTTTTTTTATCTCTCACTCGGTGTCTGTCTTCATTTCCGAAAGCCACACGCGTCCTCTGGCTGGACCACTTTACTTTCCTAGTTAGCTCCGGGTTGTCTGGGGCGGAAATTCAACCGGAAATGGTTGCTCTCAGTGCCTACACACCCTTTGGCAGGCAGCATGTGGCCCAAAAGGGACTGCACAGCACATTGCCACTTATCCCGCTGACTTCTTGTGATTTTCTCCTCAGTGGAAATGAAACTACAAAGTTGTCGTGTATTGGTGAATTTGAATCGTTAAAGTTGCTGAATATTTCCAAAACAAAAACGACCTAATTGATTCAGGTGCATCACAGTTGATGAAACGAATTTGGGCGCTGAACCGAAATTTCGAACACAAAGGAGAGACTGACAGACATTGGTCCACTAATTGGCACTAAAACACGATGCAAAACCTCAAGCTGCACCTCAAAGTGCTTTTGTTGACGAGTGCAGCTCGTCGAAAATGCATCGATGCATGATGCATTGAGCTAATTTGAAAGCTTCGTAGTTGATTGAATTTTAACACACGTGAAACACAATTTTGTTGATGTTTTCGACAATGATTGATGTTTCGTTAGCAAAGATGAAAGTGTACCCACGTATATTTGTTTCCCTAGAAGCTTCCAGCAGGCTAAAATATGAAAAAAAGTTCAGAAATAAATACAAAAAAAATCAATTTTCTAGGTTTCAAATTTGGTTCTAAATCTGATCCTCAATTTTCTATGGCGACCGTCAGAAATTTAATGTACTTCAAACAAAGTTCAGTTGACGAAAACGACAAACAGATAAATTATAATAAATGACAAAAATGACAAAAATGACAAAAATGACAAAAATGACAAAAATGACAAAAATGACAAAAATGACAAAAATGACAAAAATGACAAAAATGACAAAAATGACAAAAATGACAAAAATGACAAAAATGACAAAAATGACAAAAATGACAAAAATGACAAAAATGACAAAAATGACAAAAATGACAAAAATGACAAAAATGACAAAAATGACAAAAATGATAAAAATGACAAAAATGACATGACAAAAATGACAAAAATGACAAAAATGACAAAAATGACAAAAATGACAAAAATGACAAAAATGACAAAAATGACAAAAATGACAAAAATGACAAAAATGACAAAAATGACAAAAATGACAAAAATGACAAAAATGACAAAAATGACAAAAATGACAAAAATGACAAAAATGACAAAAATGACAAAAATGACAAAAATGACAAAAATGACAAAAATGACAAAAATGACAAAAATGACAAAAATGACAAAAATGACAAAAATGACAAAAATGACAAAAATGACAAAAATGACAAAAATGACAAAAATGACAAAAATGACAAAAATGACAAAAATGACAAAAATGACAAAAATGACAAAAATGACAAAAATGACAAAAATGACAAAAATGACAAAAATGACAAAAATGACAAAAATGACAAAAATGACAAAAATGACAAAAATGACAAAAATGACAAAAATGACAAAAATGACAAAAGAAAAATGACAAAAATGACAAAAATGACAAAAATGACAAAAATGACAAAAATGACAAAAATGACAAAAATGACAAAAATGACAAAAATGACAAAAATGACAAAAATGACAAAATGACAAAAATGACAAAAATGACAAAAATGACAAAAATGACCAAAATGACAAAAATGACACAAATGACACAAATGACACAAATGACACAAATGACAAAAATGACAAAAATGACAAAAATGACAAAAATGACAAAAATGACAAAATGACAAAAATGACAAAAATGACAAAAATGACAAAAATGACAAAAATGACAAATGACAAAAATGACAAAAATGACAAAAATGACAAAAATGACAAAAATGACAAAAATGACAAAAATGACAAAAATGACAAAAATGACAAAAATGACAAAAATGACAAAAATGACAAAAATGACAAAAATGACACAAATGAAAAAAATTACAAAAAATGACAAAAATGACAAAAATGACAAAAATGACAAAAATGACAAAAATGACAAAAATGACAAAAATGACAAAAATGACAAAAATGACACAAATGAAAAAAATTACAAAAAATGACAAAAATGACAAAAATGACAAAAATGACAAAAATGACAAAAATGACAAAAATGACAAAAATGACAAAAATGACAAAAATGACAAAAA